>NC_025994.2:120764848-120964848 GCF_000442705.2 Elaeis guineensis | reverse complement strand
TTCTGAAGGGCAAGAAGAGGAGGAGAGGACATTATTACCTGACGGAGAGCTCAGTACGAGGTAGAGCTTCAGAAACTAGGTGGAGCCTAGAGCGAGGTGGAGCTTCAAGCAAAGATGGATCGGACATGAGACAGGAGACTCGGAAGGACGAGAAACAATATCGCAAGGTGAGATTCCTATTGCTGCAGGATGATATCTCGAGCAGATCTTAGGTCAGGAGGAGCACAACATACGATGGAGATGGGATCAAACGGTTTGGCTCGACTCCCATGTTTGCCCATCCATGATCAGCGGGCGATTGCCCCAGGGTATGGGGGCGAGGAGATCCAAAAGCTCTCGGAGTCAAGAGGAGGCTGAATATCGAGTCAAAATAGAGATTGTTAGGATTTGATGCCTAGAGATTCAATCCATATTGAGCCCACAACGAGGTCCATGATGAAAAATAAAGTCCAACGAGACTAAGATCACCTCAAATAGAGTTCGAACGGAGAAAATATGCATGAGAGAAGTCGGCGCGAAATTCGAAGTGGTGGAGGACCGTCGGCGGCTGGCGGTAGGCTAGCGGAGCGATGGCGGTGCGGCCATCATGGCCGATGGTGGGCTGGCGAAGCGACGGTGGTGCAGCCGCATGTGGCGGCACCCCGCCCAAGCGCGGCAGGGTGTGACCCGGTGCGGCAGGGTGCAGCCCAGCGCACGGTGCCCGACCCAAGCCCAAGCATGCGAGCACGTGGGCCACCCCAGGCCCGCACGTGCGAGCACGAGGTTCAGAGCCTGTGTATCCCGATTTCAGGCAGAATCTTATTTTACTGAGTAGACTGAATTCAAGAGGCTACAGGATGATAGCTGGTAGAAGAATCCTAAAAGTGCTATATGGCAATAGGATTGTTCTAGAGGGGAAAAAGAGGAGAAGAGGATATTATTACCTGATCGGGAGCCCAGTGCGAGGTGGAGCTTCAGAAACTAGGTGGAGTCCAGAGCGAGGTGGAGCTCCAGACAGAGGTAGATCGGGCATGAGATAGGAGACTCGGGAGGACGAGAAGCGACGTCGCAAGGTGAGATTCCTATTGCCGCAGGATGATATTTCGAGCAGATTTCAAGTCAGGAGGAGCACAGCATACGACGGAGATGGAATCAAGCGGCCTGGCTCGACTCTCATGTTTGCCCATCCATGATTAGCAAGCAATTGCCCCAGGGCATGGGAGCGAGGAGATCCAGAAGCTCTAGGAGTCAGGAGGAGGTTGAATATCGAGTCGAGATGGAGATTGTTAGGATTTGATGCCTCGAGATTTGATCTATATTGAGTCCACAGTGAGATCCGTGACGAAAAATGGAGTCCAACGAGACTAAGATTACCTCAAACAGAGTTCGCACGGAGAAGATACGTGTGAGAGAAGTCAGCATGAAGCTCGGAGTGGTGGACCGTCGGCGGTCGGTGGCAGGCTGGCGGAGCGGCAGCAGCGCAGCCACGTGCGGCGGTGCCCCGCCCAAGCGCGGCAGGGCGCGACCCAACATGGCAAGGCACGGCCCAGTGTGCGGTGCTCGGCCCAGGCCCAAGCATGCGAGCACGCAGGCCGGCCCAAGCCCGTGTGCGAGCATGGGTTCAAAGCCCGTGTATCCCAGTCCACGGTGGACCGAGCGGTCCACAGCCGGGCGCATGGATCACGTGGGCATTTTTCATGCATTTCTCATGGTCCACGGCACTGTTCATGGACCAACGCACGATCAGAGGGTGTGAGTAGTTCCCGATCATGATCCAACGGTCCGTGGGCTTATTTGGACTTGATTAGGAGTCTTTAACCTAATCTAATTATGTTTTAAGGCTATATAACACCCCGTTGCTCAACAGAGAAGGTTGGTGGCTTGGTTTGTGTCGCGCACGACTTTATCAACCATGGAAATACTAGAGAACCCATAGAAGAAAGAGAGAGACGTGCGACGCTGAGAGAAGAAGGAGCAACGAGGCTCTTGGATAGCGGACAGCAGTCGTTTCAGGGGTTCAATGGGTCTTCCTAGAGAGAGAGCTT
Source organism: Elaeis guineensis (assembly GCF_000442705.2). Lineage (NCBI taxonomy): Eukaryota > Viridiplantae > Streptophyta > Magnoliopsida > Arecales > Arecaceae > Elaeis > Elaeis guineensis. The sequence goes on along the minus strand of NC_025994.2, from coordinate 120,962,824 downwards.
ATGTGAGGGAGAAATTGAATGTATGAGGTTTGAGAGTGAGATCTCTTTTTGTAATATTTCTTTTTCTCACAGTGAAATTTGTATGCCCCGTGGAGGCGAGCTCTTTTTTAACTGATACACGTATTTGATTGTTTTCTGTTTTATTTCTTCTTTCTTCCTGCTGCATTATGCAGTATCGAAAAAGTCTTGGGAGGTGGTGTCCTGACCAGACATCCACCCAACAAATGTAAACATGATCTCTATGTATGTCGAAAACATAAACAATTGACGCCACCCCAAAATATAATGGATTGAAAAAAAATTTGCTTAAGAATTGTTATAAAACAGATGGCTGTATATAATTTGATTAATTAGCCGATAATTTAAATATTGATGGAAGCTGCTTACACATTTTTTTGTCAATGGAGATATTGATATGAGAGAGAGAGAGAGAGAGAGAGATTCTTTATTTTTACCTATGATGCAAGGACTAATTTTGTGAGCGACGTAGGAGGGACAAAAGGGAAAAAGAAGTACCAAAGAGATGAATTAGATAAAAAAAAGGAACTAAATCAACCTCCATGCAATTTGATTTATAATTCTTGATATATGTGAGACATAATTGAAAAAAATTAGAATACAATGATTAGAGATGCCAAAATGATCTTTTGAGTTGGTCGGACCTTCATTGTAGAGAAAATATCTGATACTATGATAAAAGGTTAAGAGAGCCCATTTAGTACAAGGATCATTATAGTTTTAAAAATCAAGAGTTCCAAAATGAAGCTTTATTGCTGCTTTTAATCATAAAAACTAGAATTATTTCTAGCAAGAATATTTTTAGTAATGGTTGCACATAGTTCCCTTATAGAGTAATTTCTACTTGTCCGAAAATTTTTTTAAGACAATTAACTCGAGAAATAAATAAATCAATCTAATTCTAGTTGATGCATCACTGCTCGTCATTTACCAGAGTTGGTTGACATTTGTTAAACACTGCCTAGACAAAAATATACGACGATTATAAACTTCTATGTAACCATTCATAGCGCAGCTAGTTAGCATTTGCTTTGGTTCTTGATAAATCATCACATTTTCCCCACTATCTTAGCAATCATATTTGACATTTACTCCCCTGAATTGGTCTAAGCAAAGGATCATTAAAAAAAAGAAAAAAATCACCTATGTCAGCAATCTCGTATTCAGATAATCTTCATTGCTGTACATGGCATGATATGATACTCAGGCCTCCACACATTAACATGAAAAAATATCGCGTCTTCAAACTATTCTGAAAAATAAGAGTTTTAAAAAATTACAAGAAATACTTATAGAGTAAAATACCAAATAATTTATGACTGATAAATATTAGCCTTCTATAAAAACAACCAATTTGACTTTTCATCCGTGTTTTGTGGAGCATCTAGGCTAGAGCTTTAAGATTTTTTTTTTTTCTCATTTTTAAAATATTATAGAGCTTAAGAACTCTATCAGGAGTTTAACACATGATATAAAACATATACAAATTGGTCAAAGAGAACTTTTCCATTCATTTATGAAGGATTCCACTCAACAAAGTGGTTTAATGCTGACTATAATGCATAAGCATGTTGATCACATGGATTTTTACCATTCCTATGTGCACAGCTATGGAAACTAGCACTTATTTCCATGATCACCAACTCTTACTTAACAACAAAAGACACCAGAACTGATCTTTTTAGGGATGCATCCTCAAAAATTTGGACTAGATATAATTAAAGAATGGAAGGTTCCCTTCCCCCAACCCCGATTTTCTCACCAAAAAGAAAAAAAAAAAAAGGAAATAAAATTGTGCAAGACTCCATAACTCCAAAAAGTAGTTCAAGATTAGATCCAATCATTTATACTAATTTAAATTTATGCTATATGAAAACTTATTCTAAAATGAGTGATTCCATCTAAATATCACATTACAAGGTAATTTAACAATTCAAGAAAATTATTTATCTGAAAAAATGATTGCAAGAGAAATAAATTTTACTATATTTGGATGGTGAAAAATTAATATAAAAAACAGCATTAGAAAAAGGCTACTATGTCTTCTTGGATGTAATCTTATATGAAAACATTGTCATATTTCCAACAATGGTCTTTAGTAAACAATTCTATATATATATATATATATATAGACGCGCACACACACATTTTGCTTAGTCTCTTTGTTAGTCATTTATGATCCACTTACATAAAAACTGACATTATACGTCTTTTCAAATATTGAGATACATTTATATAAATTAATAAAATTTTTAAATTAGTTATATATTAACAAATATATATATTCATTATAAATAAATTTCAGTATTTTCAATTTCTTATTATGTACTTAGACACAACCACACCATTAATCAGTTAATCTGGAAAAAAACTAAATCATTAGATAGAACATGGTGAACGAGTGTTATGTTTTGAGTTGACACTTGTGGGATTGAGAATGTTAAGAGGGGAAATTTATGGGCTTCAATGAAAAGTCGGGGCATTTCCATTACAATTTTAGACTACCTTCACTTATAATCTGCTCCTATCCCTCCTTTTAGAACCACAAAGCTTATCAAGGGAACTAGCCAAACTGGGGCATGCGAAACGGTTCCTACAAGTCATATCTCAACATTGGGATCTCTTTTCATTCACAAAATGCAAAATAGCATGCACATTTTGGTTCTCGGAATGGGAATATGTTTGCAGCCAAAAAAAAAAATCAAAATCACATACAATCCGCTTTGCCTCCTGCGTTCGCACCTACATTTCAATATGCTTTCAGTTTTTTGCTCAACAAGGTCATTCAGTGGTTGCATACCATCCAATTGGGCAATTCAGCAGTCTCAGCATTCCTACTTATTTCAACCAAACATAAATGATCTATCAAGCCGTGAAGAATGTGGAATACTAAATCGAGCACTACAGAATGCAGATACTGGTATACAAGAGATAATGGCCCATGACATAAGACCAAAATATGAATGAATCCATCCAGTAGAAAAACTGGCTGTAGAATCCATTATCACTCAAATGTCCTAGGGAAAAAAAAAAAAAGAAAGGAAAAGTGGAATCCATCTCAAAGTTGCTCTAAGAATGATTTGCATGTAATTTTCTTTCTGTGAATAAATGCATATACTTGAAGACAAGCAGAGGTACAAAGGTACTTATGGAGCCATCAACGCAGCACAATGAAAACAGAACAAATTGGGCAAGAACAAACAGTATGCATCAAACAAACAAGATAGTAAAAATAATACATTATCTCGGGAGATGAGGTGAATCACTTACAGAGCTAATTCTACAGCATGGAGTAAATGTGGGATAAATATACAATTTTGGGCAGAAAGTACTCTTCACTAACTGCAATACAGTTTCCAATTTAAATTTTGTTATGAATTCTGTGTCATAGCTTTAAAGTGCACCATGAAGAAGTCCCGGTGCTCAAAACATCAAACAAGTCAGAGCTTCGATTAAAGATTTGGGGCCAAATATGGTGCCTACCTTAGGAACATGTACAAAGTCTACAGTGACCTGCAATGATATCGAATAGCAAGCTAAATTATCACATGCCAAAGTATTAAATTACACAGGTGACAATCAGATAGTGAATAAACAATATAAAAAATGAGAAAGCACAAGCACTAACTCAATTCAAATATGAGCTAAACCATGATTCCATGAAAAATGGATACAAAAGTTTCCCTCACAAATGTATTCTGGTAATAAACACAAATCGATTCAAGCAACCACTGGTTTGCATTCTCAATTTGGTACTGAGAAATTTGTTGCACGCATAAACTTAATTGCCTCCAAGTAGCATAATGATGCAAGAATTTTAGCAATGTGAACTTGTAAGTATATTAGATGATTCCATAGACATTTGGATTTCCTAAGGAGCATCAGCAAATAAATAGCTAACTGAAGCAGAATCAAATTTAGAGTCCAAAAATCTTTTGGAAATAAATGGATTTAAGAACAAATGGATTTAAACAAGGCAACTCAATCTTCAAGATGCTGACTAAAACTAAATAAAGAGCCAGATTCCACTTAAGGGATGTTTAGGACCAACCAAGTCTTCAGGAATTCACTCTAGTCATGCATACACAACAAGTACAATATTTCTCATTCCTCACAACAGAACATAGTAAACTTATATGGTCATACAGTTATGGTTTAGGCCTGTTGAATTTAATGAATAACTGTTTTTAGCAATAAATTTAATGAAAATTTTATACAGATTTCTATCACATAAAATCATGCCAATAAACTTGTCATATGAAATCAACCTTTGGCGGGGCAAAGCGATAGAACATGATATGGTTCTAAATGAAGCTAATGAGCAGTGCTCCATGGACATAGATATGAGAACCAAACACATGTACATGTATTTCAAGTGGCAAGAGAGAAAAGAAGTAATGAGGATATGTAAGATAAATTATAATATTAACTAAATTATATGTATTTTTAATATTGTTTGTCTAAACATTGCACATAAACTGTTAAGAACATATACATGCTTCTTATTTAAATTATCCAAATTAACTTAAGCATATAAGAGAGATAATATTTTGCCAAGTTATTTCAATCCCTACAGTCTTGGCCAACACTAAAAGAATGGATATTCACTTCAAACATGAAAAAGGAGGGTCAAACTCACTGTTAAAAGAGTTCCTCTGTGCCAATATTTAAAAATGGCAACCATAACTTGGGAGGACTAGTTTGGGTGGGCTCATCTAGAACGTTCTTTACGTGACATTTTATTTTCTAATTTTGTTGGATATACTTGCACCAGATAGATCTCAGAAAACAAAAAAGGCAACCATATAATTTCATAAATATCCTACTACCTACCACGGATATATACCAAATTAAGATTTTTGGAGTAGGACCTGAGTGTCTAGGTAACACAGCCGATGAAGAGATCAACATTGTGAATGAATGATGAAAATCTATGTTTATATTTGATCATGACTTTCTGCTGTTGTCGTTCCAAATTAGAGAAGTGTAAAGGAAGTTTTAGAAAGTGCAGAAGTCTCACTCCGCTCATCCTTCTATATAATTGGTAATGATTTATTGCCTTGATTTTCCTCTGAAACTTTCAAATGATGCTTTGTTGCTCAAAAAACCATAAGGAACTAAAGCTCTAGGATGGGGGTCTCCATGAGAGGAACTGAATCCCGAGAACATATTAGGAGCAGGACCCATTAGGTATGGGGTGGTCAACACAAATGCAGAGGTCAGCAAGGAAGTTTTGTCTGTGTCACAGATTGTGGCAATGGGGGGAGCAGGGCTTAGAGAGGGAGTTTTGGCTATGTCACACAGATGGGGAAGGGGAGACAGTGCTGTGGCAGGTGGAATCAAGTTCTCAAACAGGGCAACATGCATAAGAGGATTTCAGGAAACCAGGGTCCAACTACCCCCGATCTTACTGGCTCCACCAGTGCTTAGTCCTATCCAGATTCTAAAACAAGTTTCAAGTTGACTTAACAATGTTCAAAGTTACAAGACATTTCCCAGAGCATGATATCCATTTTTAAACTACTTCACCACACTCTTTCCAGGAAGTACTTCAGTCAGTTTCACTCTGGTGATCATGTCGGTCAAGAAAGCTAAACAAGCATAGATAAGCAAGTGCAAGAAACATAACCTCACAAAATATGGACCAAAATACTTCATAGGTAATATAAAATTTAAGCACAGAGTGATGGTATGTCAATTAAAATGTACCTTCTTGCCAAGAACATAATCCATATAATATACAAGTCTAGAGAATGTTGAATTCAAACGAGAGGGGCAGAATAGAAATAACCTTTTGGTGGGGTTAAAAAGAGATGCAGAGATCAATAAGTAAAACTTGGAAGAATAAAGGTAAATAAAATTCCAAAGAAAGGTCAAGAAGAATAGAAACAGGATAAAACTCACAGACATGCACAGAAGTGGTAAAATGGGATTCGGACAATTAACTAAAATTTTCAAGATCATGTCTACTGTCAAAGTGGCCTATAGAAGGATTATGATTGATTCTGAAAAAAGGCTTAAAAATTAACTGAAATAATTTTAGTATAAAGTGCTGTGAAAGGAGGACACATTTTAATAGTTCATACAAACTGATTTATTTCTGAACATTTTCAAGGCATTTGAATAAATAACACGTAGACATGAAAGTAAAAAAGGAAATTTACATATTGAATGGCCAATATGCACTACAAGAATCTATGATGCACTAGTCAACAATAATGCATGATGGTGATGGTGAATATAAGTTATATAAAGATAAATTCATGATTAGTAATAAAACGGTTTCTTTCCAAAACACAGCCACCAATCACATTTCCTTCATAGTTTGAAAAAAGGCTTCATAATCAACATAACTCAATGATATGGTGTATGTCTTCTTGCCTATTGTATCCAGCATTCAGTAAATAAACAAGCTTAATGGCATCATCTCCCAAAGCCATGGTGAGGCTGCTTGGAGAAAGCAAATCAAAACTACATATTATTCGAGGACCAGGTTTGGCATGTGTGCCAAACGAAGACCATTCAAGGCTTCTCCTATTTGGAAAGATATTTGTAAAGACCTTGCTGCTTTCTGAAGCTGTATACTTCTTTCAAGTTCAGAAATGGCGAAGACATCAGATTTTGGGAGGATTATTGGTTATGTCTTATTCCTCTTGCCTCTCTTTTTTAGGATCTGTACCTTAGAACGGTCAAAAGAAACTCTCCAGTTGCTTCCTTTTGGACTAGAAGAAAAAACACTGGAGAATCAAAATTTGGGGTCCCATATCCTCTTCTGAATCGGCTTAGTTGGATCTACTTTTGGACTTGCTTTCCTTGATCTGCACTTCCAGCTCCTCCAATATATCACCATGACGACCGACAAAGGATGAGCAATTTAGTGTTGGCTCAAAGGACACAAAAATGTAAGTAGAAATAGAAATCTATCTCGATCTATTTTATAACAAGAAAAGTTGGCATGTCATTGCATGGCTGACTCAAGTGACATAAGATTATTATTTATATAATTGATGAAAATATAATTAACTACATAAGGTCCCAACAATTCCTCTTTCTCTTACATGCATAATTACTCCAAAAAACTGATGTATTTTTGGCAAGGCTTACGAAGAGAAATTCTGTAGTTTTTACATAGAGCTTACTTCAATAATATCAAAAGTAATCATTTGCTAGATAAATCAAAGCTAAATAGTTGCTTGCAAAGGAAGTTTAAAAAATAAACTAGCTCCTAATTTATATTTATATGAGGCATCTACTTAGTCAATTTAAGTTGCCTACCAAACTAGGTCAATTGATTGAATTGTAATTTAATTTGACCCCTCGAGTCAAAACCAAGTATTTTTTTAAATTTTCCAGATTAGTTTCAATCTATTAACGTAAAATCAAATATCAATGAATTTACATCTAGATCTACTTTTAAGCACTCCATAAAAACATACCTTAAATCACTTTTCTTCTTTTTAATGCATTTCTCACTTATTTTTTTTGGTGGTAACCACGTTGTGAAAAAGCACAAGCTTTGCCCAGGTGTCAGCAACTGAAAAGCTAAATGAGCAGGACTGTTCCCTCAATCGAATTCCACTCTCTGATGGCAAACACCTAGTGGACCTTGGGAATCCTTACCGTAATATGTTGAGTAATGCTACAGTAACCCAAAAAAAATCACTCAAAAAAGTCACTCAGATGCATGGCACCAATCCCTTGCTTCCTTCAATGGCACACTCGAGGATGCTAGTTCAAAGGGAGAAATCAGCATACACCACATCAGCTGAGAAACTTTTTTTTTTTTTGAGTTACTCAAGCATTTTCCTAATATTTTATGAGAAGCCATCATGACTTCTTTCAATGGTTATATCATATGGAAGAACAATTAGGTATCCATTCAAAGTAGCAATATATATCAAAACTAGAACCCAAAGTTAACATCATAAAAAACATTAAAACCTTCAAGTGGCAGGCTTGAAGTAATGTTATCTACATAGGACATCTCACCAACCTCGTGCAACAAATTGCTACCCTCACTTGACATGTAGAGGACCTGGGAAGTGTTGTAGTTGAAGCACAATCCTATCCAAGACAATTGTTAAGAACATACATAAGTCTCTTCTTGCAAAAGGAAAAAGAAAAAATATATAGAAAAGACTCCAAAATAATGATAACAGCTTCAGTAGTTGAAACTTGAATTTTTTTAAAAAAATAAACTTTAGACGATGATAATGCTGTTGATCCTGTCATGATCGCTTCACAAGAGTTTGCACCATAAGCAAGACAAAGGCAGCCCATTCTACTGAATGTTGAAATGAGGGAGTACAAAACACCACAGGAAGATAGACAAACCCATCAAAGAGAGCTCAATTTTGCTAGTATACTTTGTTGATAGGTTCCATACATCCATCAGTTGGGTGTGAAATTTCATTTGACCACATATAATGGTTCCATCCTGAGAATAGGAAGTTTGCAAGATCAGCGAAGACAGAAATAAGTGATGAGGGTTTGATTTAGAACAAAATTTTCTAATTTGATGGCATATCATATTGGGCAAATTGCCTGCAACTTTAGTGACGTGCATAATGAAGGAATCATCCATCATAAAATTTATTATGAAGGGCAAACTGACACAAAGATTGCTAAGCATTTGAGGAAGGCACAGCATCAACCAACAGTAACTTTTCACTCATTCCATGGAACAGCAGCCACATTTAATATCATAGACCATTAAAAACTTAAGCTTCTTAAGAACAAATAAGGGTGCAATCATAATCACACTAAATATATGAAATATTATAGAAACAAATAGGAAGATAAGGAGAACTTAAAATACCTGTAATTCACAACCCAGAGTAAGCCTGTCGTTGGTGGAAATGACAGGAAGTAGAAGAACTTCCATGGGAATCTCTGAATCAAGTGAAAACAAAAATATAGCAGCATCTAGAGACTGCAAGAATATGCATTTCCAGCAAAGAAATTTCCAATGCTGCAAAAATTTATAAAAGAAAAATCCATCATAAAAACCCATAAATTTTGATTCATAACAAAAACCAATTATTTAAAAACAGCTCAGATGTGACGATCAAGTATTAGGTTAAATATAAACAGACAAACAGATAGATCATCAAAAAACCTAGCATGTAAGAATGTGTATATACAACTAATTATGATACAGTAATGTGAGAATTATCGTAATTGGGTTACTAATTCATTAATTGGAAACAAAGATGCATTACTTCTAATCTTGAAATAAGAACACTTCCTTGTTTTTCCCATTCGCTTTCCAGGATGAAATATTTGACCTCTTGATAAACACTGAAAACTAATTTTTGCATCTTGCAAGCAACCTCTCATAATGTTCCACTCATAGCAACACTATGTGAATTAACCTTCTATTCCAGCATATCATAGAGCATTACAATATTCTGACAGAAAAGAAATTTGAATTGTATCAACTTCATCCATCAACAGGGACATTTATGAAAATGATATGCTGGCGAGGAAAATAAGTTGAAGAATCCCCAAAAATCCATTGATATCAGGACCCTGAACCCAAAAGGAACCTTTTGCCTAGGACTCACAATCCAAATCAAGCACTCAAAAATGACTAGCATGACTCTTTCACATAATGTTTGGATCAAATGTTGGACCTTGTAAGTATGATAATAACTAAAAGACCTTGTCAAACCTATTAGAAATTGATAAAGGTGTCCCTCATCATTCCATAAAGACCTAAGGGCTACACCAATATCCCTACCAATTTCCCAGATCTTCTCACATGGTTATAGTTAATGTCAACTTAGGTCTTCCCTTTCAATGATCCTTTATAACAGATTCAGGTTGCTCTCCTCACCTTGGCATCATCATATCACTGTTGCACATGCCCATACCATTTCAACCGGTTCTCTATCACTCCTCAACAGGTAACTTAACATGACACCTATGTTACACAATGATAAGTATTACCACACATCCAACTAGCATTATCTTATCTTCAATATTCATCTTGTGTCCTTAGACTCTATATATTGCCAAAATTTTGAAGCATATGTAAAGCAAGCACTGGTCTTATCTTACAAATAAATAAATGAAGCCTCCTTTTCTGAAAGAAGAACCAAATTAAGTCTCAAAAGCATGATTATAGTCCTGTTTAAAAATTAAATAAAAAAAATCCGTGCCAACATTTTTCACTAGAGGGTTTATTTTCCCCCAGTTATCCCTGATCTTCAGGGCATTCCCTTAATTGAAGTTCCTCAATTTGCTGCACTTATTTCCCTCAACAATGATTGACTTAATAGAAAGAAGCAGAAGGCAGATTACATGCTTCACCAATACAACATGCCCAGAGATTTCAACTTCTCAGCAGGGAAAGGAGGATATTTCCAGACAAGAAGATTCAAAGTTACGAGAAGAAAAGACCGCTCCTTTCTGTATGATATTTTAGACAAGAAGATTCAAATTTAATGAAAGTTTTTATGGTATGAAAGTATACTTCCTTCATGATATGGGTATACTTCAGATGCTGGGGCACATATTGACATATTTACTATTTTTAACTTAAACTTATAATACATATGCTGATCAAATTTTTTTTCCTACTTATGGTGCTTCACTAGAACATGGGTTACTAGCGTTAAAATGTCTCAAGTCTTCAAGTTTATTGCTGAAAGTGGAATTTGAAAGTGAAAGAAAATCTGCCCAGAGAGAGCATTGTTTCTTAAAATTTGCAATTCAATACTAAGGACCAAAGTTCACTGTGCCGGTACCGGAGCCCAAACCGATCAGCCGATGGTACGTTTCAGTATGCCACCATACCATTCCATTTCGGACCTAAACCAACAAAGAGAGAGGGCGGAGGGAGAACAAGAAAGGAAGGGGGGAGGAAGGAAAGGGAGAGGGCCTCCAAAGGCTGCCAAAAAGTAGTCAAGCTTGGTGAAAGCCAGAGAAGGACGGAGGAAGGGAAGGAAAGGGAGAGGGAGAGAAGGCCGCTGGAGGCCTTCGGAGGGCTGACAAGGTCATTACGCTATCGGCGGGTTGACAACTTCAATCAAAAATCCCAATAAAAAGATAAATCATAAAAAATTATGAAATAGGGGTTTCAGCTTTTAACAGCCTCAACGGCAGCATTACAACCTCGCCAACCTCCAAAGACTTTGGCGGTCTCCTCTCCCTCTCTTTCCCTCCCTCCACCCACTTCCGGCTTCCACCAAGCTCCATAGTGGTGCAGTGAATGCTCCTTCTCTCTCCTTCCCTCCCCCCTCTCTTCCTTTCTTTCCTTCTCCCTCTCCCCCTCCTCACCGGTTTCTTGTTTCAAACACTAAAACAATCCTAGTTGGCCATGGGTACAATTTGGCATGCCCCAAATCGAGTGGTTCAGGTTTGCTCGACTAACCATGCCAAGGATCTCATCTGATTTCATTTTGTGACTTATCCAAGTGAAGGAAAAGAAAAGGCAAAAAGAAATGTTCTTGCCTTAGCATATGATGCAACCTCTACCTGAGATCATCTTAATTCTTTGGTGCAACTTAAAGAAAAAACCTTACTTAGAGAAAAATGTAATCAATATCTCCCCCACGATGAAAGATATACCTTACAAATCATTGATTAGTGCCTTGTTTCCATGTAACATTTGAAAAGCTGACTGAATCATATCAACTGACTAGTCCTAGTAAATCATTTGTAAAAACATTAGTAAATCATTTGTAAAAACATTAATGCAATGCATATAGAATATATAATACAAGAGATCCTCTGCAAATTCTGCATCTGTTTCCCAAAGATAATAGAATGTCAGATCAGAGCCGTTATCACTGGTATGGAGTTCATAACTTCATGCCGTGGTGAGAAAGCTAAGAGCTATGAAAGCATTCTATTTAGAATACCGAGCTGTAAAAACTTATAGCCAAAAGTCTGTGGAAGTTACCTTTATTCACGAATAATAGGGAATCAGACAAATTGTATTTAGTATTCTATTTAGCATACCAAGCTGTAAAAACCCATAGCCAAAAGTCTGTGGAAGTTACATTTATTTGCAAATAATATGCAATAGATTTTTACATCAGACAGATTGTATCTTGAACTAAATACTACAACCCAATTTTTTTTTTGTTAAATAATAACACTAAGTCACTTTCAAACAAAGAAATAATCAATCCAGATTTTCAGTCACTAAAGCATAAGGGGCAAAGCAAAATTATGAAATTAAATGTAAGATCCATTCACTAGTTTATTGTTGGCAGAGGCCATAACATAAATACCAATACTTTTCACACAAGAAAATATCACCTGCCATTGCTGAAATAAAATGATTCATTTAAGCATCAGTACAAATTCATGAAGAATCAAAGGAAAGCAAGAAAGAAAGAAAGAAAAGGCGATCACTAACTAAAGTCATCTCGTTATTAATGATGAGACCAAGAAGCATGCAACTATAAGGACATCTGGCGCCAGGGATACAAGATTTTGAAAATTAAAATAAAGAATCCAAATAAACCAAAAAGTAGGTATTGATCATGTTATTATTGGTTCATAAATGCCATCAAAGAATACAAGGTCACATAATGAGATCATATAGGTATTAGCTAACAGTGCCTGCAGTCTTGAAATAACTACAGCCTAGCAATGAATCTAGGAAGACTAAGTGGACATGAGAAAAGAAAATTTTCAAATTGTTTTCTAGTCAACTTGAACAACACTGAAACTTATTTCACATATATCACTGATGATCAAGGAGACCAGGTACCTGATTTTGGAAGTAAACTGGAAATGCACAGATTGTTCCCTGTAAGATTGTGGTGCACCATTCCTCAAAGAATGCTCCCCTTCAATGATGGCACAATATTATTCAGTACCTCCACCAACCTCGAAAATCAATAACTGATGTTCAAAAAACAATCTGATCAAATAATATAGTGTTAAACTATTAAAATAGTTAGAAAGTAACAAGTGAAACAGCTAGTAACATGTCAACAGGTTAAAAAAATTAAACCTAAAACAACACGCCCCTAATTTTTTTTTTTAAAAAAAATTGTAGATCATTGGAAGTTGTAACCAAAGTTACTCATCATATAACATCTCTCTCTTTCTCTGTGTGCATGGGCGAGCGTGCGCGCACGTGCGGGAGCAGCTCTGTGTGTGTGTGAATTTAATCAACTAGAACTAGATATACTAAATGTCATTCCCAACAAGCTAAGTTGCAGCACAACTTGTTGCAGCCAGGCCATGGTCCAGATGCCTATAAGGTGAGGTTAGAAAAACTAAACCGTCAACAGTCATAAAGCAGCTGAAATTACTATTAAAAATTTCAATAAATATTTTATAGTATATTTGAAAAACTCCGAATCACGGGATTATTTTAAAATATATGCAGAATCCACAATCCACAAGAAATAGTTCGGAAAGCATAGTATATCTTCCAAAACATAACAAAACAAAATGACCTTAAACCATAAAGTAAAGTGACAAATGATGTTTCTGCTCCATAAGTGATACTAACTAACCAAAAGCCCACGCCAGTTTAGTTGAACTTAGATTTATGGTTAGACTAATGGCATTCGCACATGAATTCTTAAATCTGATATAAGTTGACAAACCATCTTGATGTGAAATGGTGCAAGAAAGTCTAATACCAAAGTATCTTCTTTCTTTGTCAATTTATGTTACTAGAGAAAGTTCTGCATTCTACTACTGTCAGAAAAAGCATAAATGATACTACAAAAATATAAAAAAATAAAGAAAGAAAAAGAAAGAAACTATAGTTAAATGTAGCCAGAAAAACAAATATGGACATATCAATGCATACTGCCATATACATATGCAAGCATATCTCAACGGATGGTTATATGCATAGCACATGATGTTGGATCTGACTTAAAATCTTGTGTGGACTTATTATATAACATAAATACCACTCCATTTTGGCTTCTGATGCATCAAGAGACAAGGGGTGCCCAAACAATCCATGATCAGAAAGAGCTTCAGAAGTGCTCTCATCTGACAATCTCAGACATCATGATCGAATGTCTGAGAACAACGGAAGACCATCCAAGATTGCCTCGCCATTTAGAAATAGCCATGAGAGGAGGGAGTGGAGGTGATGGAGGAGGAGGAGGAGGCAGGCAAGGTGCCGTCCTTGTCTTCCCCAAGCTAAAGTAAGGAATCAAACAAGAACCCAAACAAAAGAAGATCAGAACAAAAAAACAAATGTTTAAATATATATATATAATAAACAACCTCACATGGCTCCGGTAAGGGGTCACCAAATGGGCGAAAGACTCTTACTGCTGTCTGGAAACCAACGACGCCATTATCCATACAGCATTTCTTGGTGGCGGAAATTGAAGAGGAAATCGAATGTCTGAGAACAACAGAAGACCATCCAATATTGCCTCGCCATTTGGAAATAGCCATGAGAGGAGCGAGTGGAGGTGATGGAGGAGGAGGAGGCAGGCAAGGTGCCGTCCTTGTCTTCCCCAAGCTTAAGTAAGGAATCAAATAAGAACCCAAACAAAAGAAGATCAGAACAAAACAACAAATGTTTAAAATTATTTATTAAAAAAAAAAAAAAACTCTCACATGGCTCCGATAAGGGTTCACCAAGATGGGCGAAAGACTCTTCCTGGTGTCCGGAGCCCAACGACGCCATTATCCATACAGCATTTCTTGGTGGCGGAAATTGAAGAGGAAACACAAAAATCCCATTCTTTGGAGTCAAGAAACCCAAGGAAACCTCAAAAATTACAAGAACTGTGAGAAACCCTATCTCGTAGATCGAGAGCTACTGGAATCGATCACGTCACGGCTCCTTCCGCTGCCCCGAGCTTTAGATGGATCTCCTGATAGGGTAGGCGAAGGCAGGCCGCGAGGAGAGGCGAATTCTTCGCAAGGATTTGGGGGAGGGTTAGGCTAGGGTTTGAAAACCCATCTCCGTAGCGAGAGAGAGGACCCCGCGAGAGAAAGGATCCGTAGGCGAGAGAGAGAGAGAGAAAGAGAGGACGCATTGGCGAGAGAAAGGAATGACCAGTGGGCGAGAGAGAGAGGGGGAGGAAGCGTGGGCTTTTTAATATTTAAAGCGCCGGCCGGTTTTATATGGGAGAAGCCTGGCCCGGTTTTATGTAAGGGCCGTTTGGTTCGGGTTGATTTAGTTATTTTTATTTTTTTATTTTAATATGAAATTAGTTATTTTTATTTAGAAGCTCAAATCATAACTAAATCGAATTTTTTCAATTCTAACCTTTCTCTGAATCAAACCAAAAAGATCGGCTTAGATCAAATTCACGATTCAACCAATTTTTTATACACCCATTGTACATGCATGAGCAAAATATCCTCGTACTAGCATTGTGGAGAACAATAACAACAGCATCACCTAACAAGGTTGTCAAAATAAAATATTTGAAAAACCTTCTGAGGCTCAAAATGAGAGTTCCCTTAGCACACATGAGAGATGCAACTAATCGATTATAAAATTTAAAATAAATTATAAGAACACTTCCTCAACTTTAGCTCAATTTCATTTACCCCCTTATATTTTAAAAAATATCAAACCAATCTTTTTAGTTATCGATATATTTCAATATGATCCAATCGTTCATTTTACCAATCAATGGTATTAGATTTCTCTCTCAATGGACGAAATGCTCTTTATTCATGGATGGATTTGAAAAAAAAAGAAGATAAGAAAGAAAAGTAGATAAGAGGAAGGGGAGGAGGGGAAAAGGGACGTCGGTAAAGAATGGATTGAAGGAGGAGAAGAAGGATAAGAAGAAGAAGAGGATGGAGAGGAAGAAGAGGGGAAAAATAGGTTGCCGATGGGAAGGGGTGGAGGTAGAACAGGCCACCGTGAAAGAGATAACTTATGGGCGATTTGGAGGAAGATGAAGATGAGGAAATGAAATAGATAAGGAGAAAGAGAAGGAAGTGGAGGGAGCTATCATGGAGAAGAGATGAGTGAGAAGGAAGGAAAGAAAAAATGATCTTTTGCCGGTGAGAAGAGATGGATGTAGAGGAGGCCATCTAAAAGGATAGAGCTCATGGATTGATTTGAACGGAAAAGAGGATGGGGAGGAGAAAACGGATGAGGAAGAATGGGAGGAAAGAGGGACCACCGGTAAGGAATAGGATAGAGGAAGAGGAAAAAGAAGAGAAGATGATAGGGAGGAAAAAGATGAAAAAGAGAAGAAAAGATGGAGGTAGAGGCCGTTGTGGAGAAGAATAGTTTATGGATGGCTTGGAAGAGAAGGATAAGGAAGAGAAGTGGATAGGGAGGAAGGGAAGGAGATGGAGGAATGGGTGAAGAAATGAGAGGACAAGAAAGGAGGAGGGAGGAAAAGGAGGAAGGGGAGGAGAAGAAATGGGTGAGAAGGGGAGGAGGAGAAAGAAGAGGAGGGAGGAGAGAAAAAGAGGGACACCGGCAATGGAGGAAGGGATCAATAAGAGAGGAGGGAAGAGAGAGAAAATGAAGAAATGGATATTTTTATCATTTTAAAAAATTTTATTAATGAAAATAAACGACTGAACCACATCAGAACATATCGATAGAAAAAAGATATTTCTATCAAGTGAAAGGAATTTACAATAAGATACCTTTAACAAGATGCAGAACTAATTAACATCGGAAAAAAAATGAGGTAATTGTCTTTTAAAGCTATTATCCCTGTTACAACCCCATGGTAGTTGATTCCATTGTTTGAAACTCATCCAACACAGGCCTTAAGCTTTTGTGGCAGGTTATTTCTATTGCTTTCAGTACAAACTAAAGAAATTATGTGGGAGATTAACCTAAGTCATCACTGGTATGCAGCTACTAAACCTTTTTGTCCATACCATGCCAAATCATTGCTATGTCCCAACAAATTAACAGAGGTCGGTCCTAATTTGACAATTCTTTAGTTACACTCTGACAACCTCCTGGATAGGAATAGAAAATTAGGATTATAAGTCAAATGCCATAATTTACAAGGCCATGTTGATCCAAACAATATTGAAACTTCAGCTACTCTTTAAGTTACATAGAACCTAACCTAGTCTTTTTCCTCAAAACAAGGCAGAGTTTTCTTAAGCAAAGTATCCATGGGTATGGATGGATCCCCTAATTCTTCAGAGCAAGGCACCATTTATTCCATCCAACTTTTTCAATTCTGGCTTATACCATCTAAAGGCAACCAAATAGAGTGCACGCTAATATAATGGCCAAGACACAAACAAAGGAAAAGGAATAGTTATCACAAGTTTTACTGTCTCAAAACCAAACAGGGTTTAAAGTATGTATCAATAATTTAAGAGACACCAAGGTTCAATGCTTCAAATGCAGATATGTTGGTCATTATCACTGTCTCAGGAATTAGCATGACAAGCAAAACCCATATCTCATTGGGGTTCATCCTCGTACTTAACAGAATAAACTGAGGAACAGGATTTCTAGTGTCGTTTTCTGAGATATGCATGTATCTTATTTTAAAACCGATGTTACAGCATGCTTCAGCCTTATCCTACCACATTATTCCAGATTTGAAAAGCATGGGCATAAAAAGATAGAGTCAGCGTATATTAGAACCATGTAGGTATACATCACTTGTCCACATGATGCACAAATGAAACCACAAAAAATCGCAAATTACAACAAGAGAGAGTTATTTATCCCTGACAAATTTTGAACTAAATAAAAAATCTAGAGGATATTAAGATCTCTGTTCACTGATTTTAATTTGATTTTATAATGTTGACAACAATGACAAAATAATAACAGTACAAAACAGAAGATAAAACATAACTACTGACAAAGAGGCTGCAAATTTGGTGCCAACATACAAGTAGAACTACCTAAAAAGAGAAAAAGAAGCAGCTTTGGAACAAACAATACGACTGGAGAATAAGGGAGGATCAAATAACTTGAATCTACAAAAGCTCAAAATCATCATTCAGGAAAGAAGCACGTAAAAGATATTTAGATTACTAATTATGTCTTACCTAAGAAATCAGCCTAATTACTGATACCCAATGAACCAACGAAAACCAACGTCAAAAAAAATCCAGAATAGAAATATGGGGGGAAACAAAATAGAGAGAAGGGGGATTTGACCGTCAGATAGATTACGATGATGGCGTGCCGGCAATGGCCATCGGTATTTGGGAGGTGGGATGGCGTTCAATTGGAAGCATGATGGCAGACCAGAGTCCCGAGTTTCCGATTCCACCGGGACGTCAGGTTTCTAGGCGAGAGAGAGGAGGGCGACGGTCGTCAACGGATTTAGGGATCCTCCGATCGAGAGCGTGAGGGAGATGACAAGCACTCGGAAAGGAAATCCTGCACGGAAGGAGAAGGATGTGGGAAAAAATCGCATGGCAGGAAGAGGGAAGGGTGTGAAAAAAAAAAAAATCCCACGGAAAAGGAAGGGATGCGTGCGGCTTTTTGGCTGGGATAGTCTGACCTATGGTGACGGTAAACCAAAACCATCACCAAAAAGTCTAACACATGGTCTACATCAATCCAAAAGCGTCATCAAGTATAACTTATGGTGGTGGAAATTCAAAGGCAGCATCAAAAGTGTGACTTATAGTGACACCTAGAGAAAGAGTCTGCAAAAAATTCAGTGTGACTTACAGTGACACCTAGAGAAAGAGTCGATAAAAAATAAATTTTTTGCTGACACTTTATAGAAAATGTCACTAAAGGGTAACTTTTGGTAATAATCCACCCCAAAGTAACATACGAATGTCAGGTATTGAGCCAAAGAAGACCCGGCTATCTTCGAAGATTTTGAGTCAATCCTTATGTCTAATCAGTCTTTGAATTATACACTATTAGAACTTATCGTGCATGGGGAGACTGACCTTTCCTCGAGCCCCATGCAGGGGGCCAAACCGACCCTTAGGTCGCATCGAGCCTCGCTTGTTCGATCCCCCGCTAACTTCGAATGGTGCATTCTAGGAAGATTTTCTGATATTCCCCCTTCGATCATCGATCCTTGCCGCTATTAGTTAATGAAGAGGTTGATCCCGATGGATTGGCCGATCCTCATGACTGGCACCATCTAGCAACAAGGGTGTCCACCAGCTCTCAGATTTCGATACACCAGACAATGGCCCCCCATCTAAAGTATGGATCAAAGTACACTAATTACGACATCTTATTTACATAAGTCAAGTCAGGGTACACCATCCTACGCTATCATCCTCCTTATAACCCACGCACTGGGTAAACCTACATCACGTAGCCTCCCCTAATTGATTGCACACCATACAGCTTCGGGTGATGGGATGCGGTCAGAATGACTTTCTGTTTCCCCTCATTTGACCTTTGCCCCTTATTAATGGGGGGGCCAGTGGGGGCTCTCGAGAAATGCACGGATAATGGACCGTCTGGATATTGGGCTCAAGGTCAGGGTAAGCTCATTTTTGGTATTATCTCCGAGGATTTTGAGCCGATCTTTACTCTTAATTAGATCCTGGGTCCTCCACTATTATAACCTATCATTCTAGAAAGCTTAGCCCCTACTATACTAATCCTCTGAATAGGACCTCATAAAGAACCCTTCAGTGTCCACACTCCTACCGTCGATCCCGACCTCCGTCAACCAATGGATGGGCGAGTCCGAGCAAACTGACCGACCCCCCCAACCAATGCTCTCGGTCTAATGGTAGGGACTTCTGTTGGCCCTCAAACTTTGACATCAAAGGAGAGATCGGATATCGGACTATGACCATTCGTCTAAAAGATAGATCGAAGGATTAATTATGATTTTTATCTAAACATATCAACTCATGACACATTATCTTGGTGTGCCATTTTACTTGCCGCCCATACACTTATTAAGCCCCCGTTAGTCATCTTCCCTATCGGTAGCACACCGAATAAAAGTCCACTTGATAGTGATGCATGTGGCATGACCTGTATGGCCCACCATCATCATCAATCCCCCTATAAATAGAGGTAAAGAAGAGACCCCTAGATATGCATGCGTGTGCCCTCCATACTTGGGCTCTCTTGTAATTTTCTCTCTATCTCCTTTATTGCACTAGATTCCTGACTTGACCATCGAAGGCTCTCCGCCAGAGTCAATTTCGATCGAGACTTATTTTGCAGAAATGTCGCTCCAATGATTTTTAATTTACTCCAGCCATTTCTATACATGGTTGGAAATCTTCCGCAATACTGTTCAAAATAATTTTTCATTAAACTCAATAGGCCCAAAGCATAGCTATATGGCTACATAAACTATGTTTCAATATGAGGGAGAAGAACTGCTGTATCTGCAACTAGAGTGAATTAACGAAGACTTTATTCGCCCCATCGTGAGTCTTAGCCCTAAACATAGCTTAGGTGGAATCTTGCTTTTTATTTAGTTTTACATTTATTCTTTAATCCATTTGCTCCAATGATTTTTGAACTCTATTAAGTTAATTCTGCCTCTGTTAGCTTTTTATTTGCAGGTGCTCCCTAGGAAATCCAAATATCCATGATTCCTCTAATATATACTTCAAGTTCACATTGCTAAAAATCTTTTTTCATCATTCTACTTTGATCTCATTAAGTTTATGCTTGAAAATGCAAACCAATGATTGCCTGTATTGATTCTTGTGTTTATGACCATAATACATTTGTGATGGGCCGGCCCAAATAACAAATCCCAGCCCAACAAAAAAAAAAAAAAGAAAGAAAAAACAGGGGAGAAGACTCCCGAAGGGAGTCTTCTTCCTCCTCTCACCGACTCCCAATCGGAGTTAGAAAGAGCCCCTCTGGCTCTATTTAAGGAGGAGAACCCTCATCTCTCCCTCTCACCAAAGATTCGAGACCCAGTCGGTGGCAATCGTCGAAAAAATCACTGCAGGGACCCGTCCCTGTGCCATCCTTCTTGCTCGTCGGAAAAGCCTTACTGGCATTAGAGGTAAGCCTCCTCTCCTTCCTCTCTCTCCTCCTTTCTTCTCGTGCCAGTGTGCACGCTTGTTGACGATCGAAGTCGCCGGATTTCTTTGAGAAAAAGGGAGGTTTTCAGTTCCGTTGGGTGTTTGGGCGTCGGTGGCCGCCACCGGCCACCGGCTTGGCCCTTCTCTTGCCGCTGGGTCACCCCTCGTCCTGCCGACGGCCGCTCCATGCCGGCTGCACCATTGGTCGAAACTCTGATGAGGGGATTTGAGATCCCCTATTTCGGCCCAAAGCAACCCACGGGAAGAAGAAGAAAGAAAAAGAAAAGAAGAAGAAGGATGAAAAAGAAAAAGAAAAAGAAAAGATGAAGAAGAAAGAAAAAGAAAAGAAGAAAAAGATAGAAAAAGAAAAAGAAAAGAAAAGAAAAAGAAAAAGAAGGAAAAAGAAAGAAGAAAAAAAAAGAAAAGAAAACAGAAAGGAAGAAGAAAAATAAAAAAAAATTATATAAAATAATAGGACTCTCTCTCCTTTCTCTTGTGAAGAAAAAAAAAGAAAAAAAAAGAAAGAAAAAATAAATAAATAAATAATGATATAAATAATAAAATATGAGAAAGAGAGTTTCTCTCTCTTCCCTCTCTCCCTTCAGTCTGAACTAGTATTTTCTCTCTCTAAAATTGAACTTTCTCTCTCTACTTTCTCTCTCTAGATTATTTCTCTGTCCTAAGATTTTTTAAAATTTTGAGAAGAATGATGATGAATTTAAATGATCCTAGTGATAGATTTTTGATCTGCGATCGTCAGACGGTACATCGACACCCACTTTGATCAGATTAGATATTTTTAAGATTTTATTTTTCATGATTTTATTAAATTATCTACATGATAATCTTAGTATGATTTGATCTGATCGATCGAATTTATTGAATCATATCATCTGAGGAGTCCAAGATGAATTTTCTCTCTCTAAAATTTTTTCTCTCTAGAATTTTTTTTCTCTAAAGCCATTTCTCTCTCTATCGATTTTTCTCTCTTGATCGATTTATCAATGAAATTTTTTTTTTAATATTTCTGATCTAATGAAGAATCTTGATCCATGATTGTTGGGCAGTGTGTTGGCACTCATCTTGATCAGACCATGAATCTTTAGATTTGATCATCCATGATCCCGATCTAGCCATGACTTGATTTGATCATGTTGATTTCACCAATCGAGATATTGAACCAATCATAATGTTGGATTGTGTCACCTGATCAATTCGAATTGTACCTCATGAATTTTTTCTCCTCTGATTTTCTCTCTCTACTTGATTTTATGAAACCAATGAAGAAACCTCGGTCCTATCATTTCGAATTCGATTTAATCTGATAGTCAAACTTGAAACATTTATGTCCTAATTAGATTTTAATTAGATGAAATTAGATAATCGGATCCAATCTAAACCATTGAAATACAGTATTCGTATTCTTTCTGATTATTAAATTTAATCTCGTATAGGTATCGTTGGCACCTGATAATCGGATATTATGATATGGTTTATGAACTAAAAAATTTTAGAAGAAAATGTATAGAATTATGTGGATTTATTGGAATGCATTCGAGATAAGTAATATTTTATTTTTTTCTAGATTTATCAATAAATTATAATATGTTTTTCTGATATGATTTGTGAAATGATACATGAATTGGATGAATGATATTTTGTTATGAAAATATCTTATTTGAAATGTTATGATGAAGCATGATTGAACATATTGATTTCATGATACATTATATTGATTGATTTCGATACTACATGATTATATATTTTCTTATTGAAATTAGAATATGAAACATGATTTATGAAGAATTCTGATATAAAAATAATATGAATTGACAATCTGACTATGTAAAGGACCCCGCCAATGGGGGCATATACGTTGGCAATTGATTTATCCTGAGGGTTTATGTCGTCAGCGAGACCAGTGACATGTCGTCAGAGAGACCAGCGACAAACCGTCAGAGAGACCAGCAGTTTCGAAGGACTTTGCTGCCAGATGATTCGCAACTCACCGCAAAAAGATAAGCGGTGTTATGACTTTGCCACAGAAAAAATATGGTCATAGCTCATGGTTGACGAAAAGAATTTAAGAATAAAAAAAATTGAAATCTCAAAAGAAATTTGAATTTTGAAAAAGAAATAAATTTGGTATGAACTATATTGCATAATCGAAATTAATTTCAAATTGATGAACTCGATATGCTTATTTTCTATAAATAATTATTTACTTAAATATCTGATAAAATCTGTTGAAAGTGATCATTGCTTACTGGGCTGTCTCGCTCATTACCTCCTATTTTACTGTTTTTACAGATGTTGAGAAAATTAAGATGATAGAAGATATGAATGGAAGAGTGATCAGAAGTAGAATCTTCGTACTTTTATTTTAGGTTGAAAGTTTTATTGAATTTGATATAAGGCCTACGAATCATTATTGAATTTATTGAGATATTAAAGAAAAAATTTAGATCGTTATGTTTTGGATTTAAATTATTGACTAATTATTCCGCTGTTGTTTTAGGACAGCATAATAAGATGCCTTGCATACTTATGGGAAGAGTTCTCTATAAGTATGTGGCAGTTGCCATGACCCTCGATTCATAATCTCAGATCGGAGGCGTGACAATATTTATCATGAAAAATTTCATACCCATTTTTCATGGAACCATGATATAAATCATCTTCAGCTAGTGTTCTGGCAAGTGCATTCCTTTTTTTTTCATGTTGTGTATGGTCTACCATCTGATTTTTTTCTAGCATAATTTAATTTCTTTGGACGTAATAGTTTAAACTATTATTTTTTTCGTATTGGGATGGTTATGACTACTAATCTAGTTATAATGATGCCATGATCAAGATTTTAAATCTCATGGGACGGAGGTGTCTCGGTATCTCCATAGAACGGGATATCTGGCTATCCCATCTCATCCCATCCCGATAGCTATTCCAATCATGCATTCTGATAGATATCCTCTTTTTCTCTCTCTTTCTTTTTTTATTTCATTTTTTTTCTTTCTTTTCTTTCTTTTCTTTCTTTTTTAATCTTCCTTTCTTTTCTTTTCTTTTTGTTTCACTTTCTCATCTCTTCCTCTCTTTTCTTCCTTTTTCTTATTCTTTCTCTTTTTTCTTCCTATTTTTCTTTATTTTTTTTCTTCTTCTTTCCTTTCACTTTTTTCCTTTCTTTCTTCTCTCTTTTTTCTTCTCTCCCTACATGGATAGATTTCGGAGTCCTGACTTTATCCCAGTCTCATTTTCTTACAAGAACAGGATGCGACGACTGGGACGGCCTCTATCCTGTCGGGATGTAAAACCTTGGCCATGATCAACACTTTTAAGGTTTAGTCAACAAAGCCGGTGGGAATAGTTCATGACAGATTTTCTAGGATAAATATACTTGATAATTTTTCAATGTTATTGGCTAGGCATGAAGTTTATTTTGAGCCAAGTCTTTGTTTAGGTTTCAAATCAAAAGCTACCAAAGTTAATGCTCCAAGGTAAAGTTTATTCCGAATCAGATCTCTGTTTAGGTTTCAAACTAAAAACCACTGAAGTTTAGGTTGATGCTACAAGGTTCCATCCTATTTATTAATCATCCTTTTTTTTTTTTTTCTCCGATGAATATGAATCCTCCATTCACTCGGCCAATTTCTTTTTTGACCAAATCTGCTATCGGACAGCTGGACTCCACTTGTTTCAAGACAGGAGAGCCGTGTGTTGAATCTGTGTTGCTGAGAAAGAGGCTTTACATGACTGCCTCATATGACAACTAGGAATGGCACCATTTTCATGAATTGAAACAATTCCCTAGGTTCACATGGCAGGCCATTGGTGTACACAGAGAAAAAATGTTAATAGGATGGAACCTTATAGCATCAACTTTGGTATTTTTTGGCTTGAAACCTAAACAAAGACCTGGCTCAGAATAAACTTTACCTTGTAGTATTAACTTTAGTAGTTTTTGGTTTGAAACCTAAACAGAGACCTGACTCAGAATAAACTTTACTTTGGAGCATTAACTTCGGTAGCTTTTGGTTTGAAATCTAAACAAAGATCTGGCTCAGAATAAACTTCATGCCTAGCCAATAACATTGAAAAATTACCAAGTATATTTATCTTAGAAATCTGTCATGAACTATTCCTACTGGCTATGTTGACCGAAGCTTAAAAGTGTTAATCATGGCCAAGATTTTATATCCCGATGGGATAGAGGGCGTCTCGACCGTCTTATCCCATTCCTGTGAGAAAATGAGATTGGGATCGGGTTGGGACTCCAAAACCCATCCATACAGGGAGAGAAAAAAGAAGAGAAAAAAAAGTAAAAGAAAAAAGAAGAAGAAAAAAAAAGAAAAGAAGGAAAAAAGAAAAGAGAAAGAATAAGAAAAAGGATAAAAAGAAAGGAAGGGATGAGAAAGTGAAACAAAAAAAAAAAATGAAAGAAAGGAAGATTGAAAAAAAAAGAAAGAAAGAAAAGAAGGAAGAAAAGAAAAAAAATGAAATGAAAGAAGAAAGAGAAATTGGAATGCATAATCGAAATAGCTGTCGGGACGGGATAGGATGGGATAGCCAGACATCCCGTTCTATAGAGATACCGAGACACCTCCATCCCATGAGATTTAAAATCTTGATCATGAAGTCATAGTAGGCACAATCGTCCCAACATGAAAAAAATAATAGTTTAAACTATTACATGCAAAGAAATTAAATTATGCTAGAAACAAATCAAATGGTAGACCATACATAATATGAAAAAAAAAAGGAATGCACATGCCAGAACACTAATCGAAGATGATCTATACCATGGTTCCATAAAAAATGGGTACGAAATTTTTCATGATAAATGTATTATGGTCATAAACACAAGAATCAATATTAGCAATCATCAGTTTGCATTCTCAAGCACAAACTTAACAAGATCAAAGTAGAATGATGAAAAAAGATTTTTAGCAATGTGAACTTGAAGTATACATTAGAGGAATCCACAGATATTTGGATTTCTGAGGGAACACCTGCAAATAAAAAGCTAACAGAGGCAGAATTAACTTAATAGAGTCCAAAAATCATTGGAACAAATGGATTAATGAATAAACATAAAACTAAATAAAAACCAAGATTCCACCTAAGTTATGTTTAGGGCTAATACTCATGATGGGGCAAACAAAGTCTTCATTAATTCACTCTAGTCGCGGACATAGCAGTTCTTCTCCCTCATATTGAAACATAGTTTACGTAGCCATATAGTCATGCTTTAGGCTTGTTGAGTTTAATGAAAAATTATTTTGAACAATTTTGCAAAAAATTTCAGACCACGTATAAAAATGGCTGGAGCGAACTAGAAACCACCGGAGCGGCGTTCCTGCAAAACAAGTTCCAACCGAAATGGCTCCAGCGAGGACCCTCCGGCGATCAAGTCAGGAATCTGACGCAATAGAAGAGAAGAAGAGAAAATCATAAGAGAGCCCAAGTATGGAGGACAATGCCCATGTACCTGGTGGTCTCTTCTTTACCTCTATTTATAGGGGGATTGATGATAACAGTGAGCCACACAGGTCATGCCACATGCATCACTGTCAAGTGGACTTTTATCCGGTATGCTACCAGTAGGGAAGGTGACATGACAGGGGCTTAACGGGCATGCGAGCGGCGAGTAAAATGATGCACCAAGATGATATATCCTGACTTGACATATTTAGATAAAAATCATATTTAGTCCTCCAATCTATTTTTTAGACAAATGGCCATAGTCTGATGTCCGATCTCTCCCTTGATGCTGAAGTCTGAGGGCCAACAGAAGTCCCTACCATTAGATAGAGAGCGTCGGCTGGGGGGGGGTTCGATCAGTTTGCCCAAACTTGCCCATCCATTGGTTGACGGAGGTCGGGATCGGTGGTAGGAGTGTGGACACCGAAGGGCTCTCTACGAGATTCTATTCGGAGGGTCAGTATAGTAGGGGCCAACTTTTTTCGAAATGATAGGTTATAATAGTGAAAGACCCAGAGTCTAATTAAAAGTGAGGATCAGCTCAGAATCTCTGGGGATAACACCAAAAATAAGCTTCCCCTGACCTTAAGCACGATGTCCAGACGGTCCGTTATCTGCGTGTTTCTCGAGAGCCCCCACTTCCCCCCCATTAGTGGTGGGGAAAGATCAAATGAGGAGAGACAGAAAATTATTTTGGCCGTGTCCCATCACACTGAGCTATATGGCACAGTCAATTAGGGGAGGCTACGCGATATAGGTTTACCTAGTATGTGGGTTACAAGTGGGATGATGGCGTAGGATGGTGTACCCTGACTTTACTTATAT
This sequence comes from Elaeis guineensis, assembly GCF_000442705.2. Classification (NCBI taxonomy): domain Eukaryota; kingdom Viridiplantae; phylum Streptophyta; class Magnoliopsida; order Arecales; family Arecaceae; genus Elaeis; species Elaeis guineensis. The sequence continues at coordinate 120,935,617 of NC_025994.2, read as the reverse complement.
ATACAAGAAGCCATAATTAGTGTACTTTGATCCACACTTTAGATGAGGGGCCATTGTCTGGTGCATCGAAGTCTGAGAGCTGGTGGACACTCTTGTTGCTAGATGGTGTCGGTCATGAGGATCGACCGATCCATCGGGATCGGTCCCTTCATTAACTGATAGCGGCAAAGATCAGTGATCAGGGGAGGATGCTAGAAAATCTCTCCAGAATGTGCCATCTGAAGTCAGCAGGGGGTCAGACAAGTGGGGCTTGGTGCGACCTAAAGGTCGGTTTGGCTCGCTGCACGGGGCTCGAGGAAGGATCAGCCTCCCTATGCACGGTAAGTTGTAATAGTATATGATTCAAAGACTGATTAGGTATTAGAATTGACTCAAAATCTTTGAAGATAGTCGGGCTTTCCTTGGCTCAATTCCTGGCACCCATATGTCACTTTGGGGTGGACCGGCTAATGCATGGATCGGTTAAGGCACTGGAAGCCATGACCGAGTCGGGGTCGGTGTCGCAACTTTGGTTAGGATTCCTTCTCTATGAGAGATTAAAGTTAAGGATGAGAGAACGAGAGGTCATTACAACTGTGTCCCATCACATGGGACCGGGCAAGGTATTTAAATACCTCTAACAGTGGCCATAAATTCACTCGGTGCACAGCTGACCTTGGAGAGGATGGTGATGCGATATGAGCTTGATCGGTGTGCGGTTGATAAATGGGATGATGCGACTAGACGATAAAGTCCTATAAGTCTGCATAGATGGAATTGATTGATATTTTTCAGCTTGGATTCTGGGCAGAGATCATCCATCCGACCCTTCATCATTCTTCGAAGTAAGTGGTCAAGGTTTCATATCTTTGGATGATGTACTGGCCCCAAAGATCAGAGTGGACAAGGTGATGCCAAACCCCTAGGATTGGTTCCACCCAAAGGTTGGCGAAGACGAGCTCCGGCTCTAGTGGGATACCTTCCTCTTAGTCTTAATAGTATCTGTCTTCTCATAGGCACTCTTTTGGAATACCTAGCCGACGAACCTTCAAACCAGTCGTCAATGGAATTCAAACAGTACTCAGGATACATCATATTAGACAAAGTCAAAGATCCCTACTTCTTCTATTAGTTTATAGTGGCCGAGGTATTACCTCCCAACAAACAATAAATTTAAAAAAAAAAATTATACAAATTTGCATCACATAAAACCAATGCATAGGTGAGAGGCCTTGAACTCCTTGTTTGTCATATGAGCAAACTGGTTAATGCCATGCTTATACTCGCGATCGCCAACTCTATTGACAGACTCAACATACTCGTAGTTATCCCTTCCCTTTTTTTTTTTGGGTATGGAATACTCGTAGTTGTCCTTGAAGATCTGTCCACGTAGGCCCGCCCATCCTTAGCCATCCACTGTTCATGCTTTGTCCCTGTAAGAGTGTCACCAATAGCATGAGCCATAACTCCAAAGAACCAAACGCCCAGGACTAAAAAGACAAGCACAAAACATCGGTGAGCCATTGTGTAAAGACTTTGGGATGAGTGCATCTAAATGGTTAGGTAGGTAGATGGTGTTGGGGGGTTGATCAGTAAAGCAGAAAAATAGAGGAAGATGAAATCTCCTTGTATTCAATTGCACGTCACTGCTGTGTGTATGTATACAGGTTGTCAATGATTCAAATCATAAAGATAAATAAAATTTACAGCAACTATGGAAAAATCATATAACGACAATGCAAAGGATAATTATGGTCATGATAGGAAGGTACTCAAATTTGCCCCCAGCCATAATTCTCTTATGAGAATGGGACGCTCTGTTTGGAAGGTGATCAAGCTTGTTTATAAACTTTCTGATGGGGCATGATTGCCAGCTATGACAACCTGACGGTCTCTAGAGTGTTGATCACGGAATCATCACAACCGGGCTAATAATCAAAGCCGTCTAAATGCATCAGCATATTTAGCCTGATTAAATGTTACAAAATGAATTGAATCAACAATAATATGGAAAATGGATCCGTCATGATACGATGCAGAATATGCCACTGAATCAGATCTTGTATAATATTTGAGTCAGATCCAAATGAACGGAGTTAAGATTCACTCTTTCCTCCATTAAGCAGATTGTAGATATCTTTACTTCCTTTTGTAATAAATGATCATGCTATATATACTAATAGATTAACACTATTGTGACACATAATTGAATGCAGAGGCCAGAGAGGTTTCATCTTCTCCTCTGTTTTTCTACTTTTCTGATCAAGCATCATCATCATAGGAATTCTTAGATATATTGGCAAACATATTCTTCCTTCTACTTCTAGATAATGCTGCTGGCAATGTTATGCCTCAACCTCACCAACATAATCTTTTCAAGAATAAAATCTCCCTATTTGAAATTGGTTCAACTCATACCCAACACATTCTCGTGGCTATGAAATCAAAAGACACATTCAACATATTTACGACCATCTCTTTCAGCACATGGGAGTATATATGTTTGTCATATTGACAACATATTTAAGAATTGTGTCATAACTTCGGAGTGCACAATGGAGTCCCCATGTTCACATATCAAATCAATAAAGTTTCAATTAAAGATTTTCCATCAAACATGGCTCCCAGCTTGGAAACATGTACAGAGTCTACAGTGGCCTGCGATGACACCAAAGAACAAGTGAAACTAGCTCATGCAAAAAATATTAAATTACGCAGGAGACAATCAGATGGTAGACTAAAACCATGCACGCGTGCACACACAACCCTAATCTAAGATGATGAGCATATTCTGGTAATAAACATACAAATCTGTTGGTGGATGTCTAGTCAAAATACCACCTCTCAGGATCTTTTCGATACTGTGCGCATTGTAGCAGGAAGAAAGAAAAAATAAAATAAAAACAATCAGATATGTGGATCAGCCAAAAAAGAACTCGTCTTCACGACACATGCAGACTTCACTATGAGAAAAATAAATATTATAAGAGGAGATCTCACCCTTAACTCTCGTACACCAAATCTCTCCCTCACAGAAAGTTCTCTCTCACAAAAGCACTCTCTCTAGGAAGACCTCCCTGAACCCCTGAAATGACCGCTGTCTAGAAGCTTCCCTGGAGCCCCTGCTCCCGCTTCCCTCAGCATCTTCGTATCTCTCTCTCCGTGGGTTCTCTGCACGAAGCCGTCCGCACACCACTCCCCTGTTTATGTTCACGCATCAGGCCTTTTTAAAGGCTTAAATCCGAGAAACAGTAGGAAACCCAGTCCCACAGCAACCCAAAGACTTCCCTGGATCGTTGAATGACAACCGATAACATCCCAGACCACACGATCGTGCACCGATCCACGGAATAAGCCGTGGACCACGAGAAACGTGTGTAAGATGCTGCACGGTCCACGATGGATCGCGAGAAATCGAGGGGAAACACCCCCTCAGTTCACAGGCCGGCTGTGCACCACTCGATCCACGGTGGATCGGGCTATCCGGGCTCCCGCACGGGTGCGCGTGGGCCTGGGCCGTGATCGGTGTGCTGGCGCCTGGGCTTGGGCCGCGCCCCGCACGCGTGCGCCCGAGCCTGGGTCGCACGCTACGTGCTGGGCCGGGCTCTGCGCACCCAGGCCTTGCGCTGCCGTGCCTAGGTCGCGCGCCGCCACACACGGCTGCGCCTCTGCCACTCCGCCGGCCACCGTGCTTCAGACTTCGTGCCAACTTCCATCAAATGTATCTCGACCATCCGAACTCCGTTTAAGGGTGATCTTAGGCTCGTTGGACTCCATTTTTCATCGTCGACCTTGCTGTGGGCTCAATGTGGATCAAATCTCGAGACATCAAATTTTAACAATCTTAATCTCGACTCGATATTTGGCCTCCTCTTAACACTGAGAGCTTTTGGATCTCCTCATTCTCATATCCTGGGGCAATTGCCTGCTGATCATGGATGGACAAATATGAGAGTCGAGCCAGGCCGCTCAATCCCATCTCTATTATATGCTGTGCTCCTCTTGAGCTGAGATCTGCTCGGAGTATCATCCTGCGGTAATAGGAATCTCATCTTGCGACGTCACCTCTCATCCTCCCGAGTCTCCTATCTAATGCTCCACCTTGCTCTGGGCTCCTCGTCAGATAATAATATCCTCTCATCCTCTTCTTTCCCTCCAGAACAATCTTTTCACCGCATAGCATCTTCGGGATTCCTCCACCAGCTACCGTCCTGTAGCCTCTCGAATCTACTCTACTCAGTGAGATAAGATTCCACCTGAAATCAGATATGTATCGGATCTCCTTCAATCTCTTTACTGCACCATCATGTGTCCTCCAGCTGACCGTCCCGATGCCTCTGATCGCACAGCTCGATCCATTCAGTAGATAAACAGTGCCCTCACTGTTCTCCAGGGAGTCAAACTGCTCCTCTCTGCAACATATATGATAGGTGCATGCAGAATCTAAAATCCACTGCTGAAAAGAAATAGATACCTCGTCAGATATCTCCAGAATATCTTCCTCTGAATAGCTACTGGTCGTCGCCACAGTAGCCATCGTCTGATCTCTGAGTTGATGGCAATCTCTAGCTAGATACCCCAACTCGTCATATCGGTAAAATTTGATCATGCTCAAGTCCCTCCTGAACTTGAACCGCCCTCGTCGCGATCTCCTGTCGCTCCGTCTGCCGCCTCCTGTTCTTTCAGAAACCATCAAAGCTGAGCTGCCATCATCTAAGCTCGAAGCTGTGTTCTCCTTCCTGAGAATCTCATTCTAGAGAATCACTGTGGTGACCTCATCCATCTTGATAGTGCTCTTTCCCACTAGAAGAGCAGTCACCAAGAACTCATACGAAGGGAGAAGTGAGCTAGCAAAACCAGCATCCTAGTCTTTTCCTCAACATTCTCGCCAACGCTAAAGAGGTCGCTGAGAATCTTCTGGAAGTGGCTGAGATGCTCCTGCACGCCGTCCCTCAGCTATCCGCAACTGATAGAACTGTCTCCAAAGGAAAAAAGTGTTGGTGAGAGATTTCATAATATACAACTCCTCGAGCTTCGACCACAATATCATTGGAGAAGTCTCGCTAAGCACATAGATCACCACCTCATCCGTTAGGTACATACGGATGGTACTCATGTCTGCATCTGTAGTCGTTTTCAATCCCGCACCTCCATGGTGGTCGGCTTCTCTTCGCACAAGAGAGCATCGATCAATCCTTGCTGGATGAGCACGTCCTTCACCCTTGCCTGCCATAAGGAGAAATTGCTCTTTCTATCAAACTTATTGATCTCCATCTTGATTAACATATTTTCTCCATCTTCAGTCTTGCTCACCACCGCTGCAATCTGCGTCTTTTACTGCTTCACTCTGACACGACTTATTGGTAGATGTCTGGCCAGGACACCAGCTCCTAGGACCTTTTCAATACCGCATGTTGCAGCAGAAAGAAAGAAGAATAAAATAAAAATAATCAGATTCGTGGATCAGTCAAAAAAAGACTCACCTCCACGGGACATGCAAACTTCACTATGAGAAAAAAAAATATTACAATAGGAGATCTCGTCCTCAACCCTCGTATACCTAATCTCTCCCTCACAGAAAGTTCTCTCTCACAAAAGTTCTCTCTCTAGGAAGACCCCTCTGAATTCCTGAAGTGACCACTGTCTGCTATTCAGAAGCCTCTCTGGAGCCCCTGCTCTCACTTCTCTCAGCATATTTGCATCTCTTTCTCCATGGGTTCTCTGCACGAAGCCGTCCGCACACCACTCTCCTGTTTCTGTTCACGCATCAGGCCTTTTTAAAGGCTTAAATCCATGAAACAATAGGAAACCTAGTCCAACAGCAACCCAAAGACTTATCTGGATCGTTGGATGACAACCAGCAATGTCCCAGACCACACGATCGCGCATCGGTCCACGAAATAAGCCGTGGACCGTGAGAAAGGCACATGAGATGCCGCACGGTCCACGATGGATCGGGAGAAACTGAGGAGAAATGCCCCCTCGATCCATAGGCCCTGCTGTTCACCGCTCGGTCCACGGTGGATCAGGCTATCCGGGCTCCCGTGCGAGCGTGCATGGGCCTGGGCTGCGCCCCGCATGCATGCGCCCGAGCCTGGGCCACACGCTGCACACTAGACTGGACTCCGCGCGCTGCCACGCCTGGGCCGCACACCACCGCGCGCGGCTGTGCCTCTGCCAGCCCGCCGCCAGTCCTCCACCGCTCCGAACTTCATGCCAATTTCAATCGAACGTATCTTGACCATCCGGACTCCGTTTGAGGTGATCTTGGGCTCGTTGGACTCCATTTTTCATCGCGGACCTCGCTGTGGGTGTCAAATCTTAACAAAATCAATTCAAGCAACCATTTGTTTGCATTCTCAAGCATAAACTAAACCAGCTCAAAGCACTATAATGTTGCCCAATATTTCTAGCAATCTGAACTTGAACCATATGGATCCATAGATATTTGAATTTCCCATGGAACACCAGTAAATAAATATCAAACTGATGAAGAATTAACTCTACAGAGTCCAAAAATCTATGGAAATAAATGGATCAAAGAATGAATGGGTCTACGCAAGGCAACTAAATCTTCAGGATTATGACTAAGAGTAACTAAAGATTCCACTATGTAGGGCTAATACTCATGATGGGGCGAAAAAATTCTTCATGAATTCACTCTAGTCGCGCTTGCAGCATTTCCCATCCCTCATCTGAAACTTATTGGCTTTATATTGCCGTACAGCTATGTTTTAGGTGTCGAGTTTGTTAGATCTTTTTAAAATGATAAATGATAGACCCAAGCAACCAACCGTTGCAGTGGTTGATTGGCTGGCATTTTTCTCAAAACACCGCGAGTTTGAACCCTTTAGTCTTCATTCAAACGGCTTTTTGGATTTGAAACGGATTTTTTCAAATAAAATCATTCCAGTTTTGAAAATCAAATTTCTTATAATTTATAACAGATTTTCACAAACAGATTTTTTTTCAAATAAAATCATTTACATTTTGAAAATCAAATTTCATAGTATTTCTAACATATTTCTTTGTGAAAAGAAGTAAAAAGAAGTGTTATTCTTAAGGACACGGACACATAACAACGATCACAACTCTATTAGATCGATACCGGTGAATACTCAAACATGGGTTAAGTAATAATGCTACACGTCAGCCATCTTCTTTTTCACGCTTCCTAATTTTTTCTTTCCCATTTACTCTAATAGAGTTTAACGAAAATTAAAATTGTATCGAGCAATAACTTTAATGAAAATTTTTCTGCAAATCTGTACCACATAAAATCATGTTAATAAACTTTTCAATTGAAATCAAGTTTTGGCAGTTCTCAATGAAGCTGATAGGCAGTGTGCTTTTTGCACACAAATAAAAGAACATGATTCAGACACGTGTCCAACATGGTGCGAGAGTAAAGGAACTACGAGGACTCATAAGTAAGATAAATTATAATATAACTAAATTATATATACCTTTAATATCGAAACTTTAAACATAAAATGTGAAGGTGTCATTTGTTGAGGACATCTGCTATACGTATGTCTCATTCCAGCTTTACAAATTAACGTACGGATACAAGAGAACAAAAATATTTTGCAAAGTTTTATAATACCTACATTTTTGGCCCTTCAAAAATGGGTGATCAAAGTTATTGTTAGAAAAGTTCCTCACACCAATAAAAAATGGCAACCATAGAATTTCATTAATATCCATGTGCCCATTATGTAGTTTAGTCGGATAGATATCCAATACGGATTTTGGAGCATGACATGACGATCTAAATAACACAGCTGACGAAGAGATCAGAATAGTTGTGAATGAATGATGATAATGTGTGCTTATATTTGATCAACGGTTTCTTGGTGTCGTTCCAAATTATAGAAGTAGCAAGGATAAGTGCTCATCTCTCTTACATAGTGGGTAATAATATACTGCCTTCACTTTCTTTTACAACTTTAGATGATGCTTTGTTGCCTTGAAGGACATGAGGAGCTAAAGTTGAAGGACGGAGGCTTCCATGGGAATTGGAAACTGTATCTTAAGAACTTAGAAGCAGTGGGACCTATTGCCCCTAGAATCTGAAGTGAATATTGAGGTCCAAGGTGATGGGATAAGGTCAGCGGTTCTGCACCAGAGAGATAAGTTGTGGCCAATGAGTAGAATGCTGGTGGTGAATCTAGTTGAACTTAGTAATTCAAGACCGACCTATAAATGAACTCTTTTTGTTGGAGTTTGTCCATCAATTCCCTGATGCTCAAGTTAATTAAATTTTAGAAAAATAACGAGAGAGAGAGAGAGAGAGAGAGAGAGAGAGAGAGAGAGAGAGAGAGAGAGAGTTTTTAGAGAAAGTAAAATAAAGAATGACTTATCTGAGAATCTTCTAATTTTCTTTTCATATAAGATGGGACCGACATCCGTTGCCGAGATTAATAGGACATGCAATAACTGTGCTATTAACTGAAAGATTTAGTAAATTGGATAAATTAAACCATTCGAGAATAATTGCATCCGTGGGAATCAACAAACAAAATATTGAATTGGAAGATTTGTTTAAGCAACCCATAACATAGTTCCAATGTGATTGGTCACATAAGGCACAATCCAATTGGTTGCAATATTAACTTCCCTCTACACATGTGATACCTCAATGCAAAGAAATGTATACACCAATATCCAGCAATCTTGTAGAAGGGGATGGAATCTGACATCAGCATACTATGGATATAAAAGCCATCTAATATTTGTTAAGGAGTCTTCCTGTAAACAAATTTGGGATGATGCCATCAATATCTATGTGGCATAAATCAACTCCTCCCGTGCCGTACGCAATTTTACCACTAGAACACTCATATCAAAGATCCTGACACCATCTATGGCTATCAAAGCACCACCAGCAATCCTAATCATAAAGCTAGCTCCCCCAAAAGCTACCATCATCAAAGTTGATACTGAGGAAATAGGGAGGCGGCAAGTCCTAAAAAAATTAAGTTATCTGCGAAGGCATAGAAATTGCCTAGAAAGAGCCACAGTTTTCCTCTACTATCAATGGATCCTCTAAAATAATAACCTCAAGAAATTCATGAGCCAGGTGGAAGTCTTTAATACAATCAATCGAGCACTTTGTCTCATACCTTGGAAAATATGTTCTTTCAAAGCCAGGCATATATGATGAGCAATGTAACCACCACCATTCCACTTTGTTCGCATGAGCACGACACTGATAGCACAATCCGTGATTCCAGAGACCCAAACACCTAGAACTAATAATGCAAGCAAAAAGCATCAGTGAGTTATCTAAGTGGGTTAGGTAGCTAGATAGTGTTGGAGGGTGATAAGTAAAACAAAAAAGATAGAGTATGAAATCTCTTTGTGTTTGCTGCATGTGTTGAAGTTAGATTAGTCTTGTCTTTACTTTTGGCTCTTCAATTTCCTTTTCTAGCTCTTTTCTCCAATAAAGTACTGGATGTGTTTGACCTCCCTTTATCTTCGAAAAAAGAAATCTCATTGTATTCAATTGCATGTCACTGCTTTGTGCATATATACAAGTTGTAAATGAATGGAATCCTAACGATCAGAAAAAGTTACAGCGACTATGGAAAAAACATACAATGACAATACTGAAAGGAAATTATGGTCATTATAGGAAGGTAATCAAAATCGTCTTCAGCCATAATTCTCTTCTAAGGACGCCATGTTTGTAAGATGACCAAGATGGTTTCGAGCAATACTATTCTTCTAAAAATAAATAGCTAAAAAATAAGGAAAATATAGGGGTCATGATTGCCTTCTATGACGACCTGACGATGGCAGAACCTCAAGAATATTGATCATGGACGAGCAAAGGAGCCAGCTATAAGCATTTTGATGTTCTCTTCAAGAGGCCTGCTCTGAAGTGCTCGTGGAGGAAAACCACGCAACCCATAGAACCATGTAAAGTTTAGCCTGCTCTGAAGACGCTTGCTTTACCTTTTTTGATGAACGAAGCTCTTGCAATTTGCTTACACATTAATAAAATTCATGGGAGGAGTGCCTCACTCCTTTCACTTTTCTCCAAAAAAAAAAAAAATCACAACTGTCTCAATGCATCAGTATATATACGCAGATTATATGTTTCAAAATGAAGTGAATCAACAATAATATGGAAAATGGATCGGTAATGATATCAGTAACGATATAGTGGGGAATATAAATCTTATATAGTAGTGAATCAGAAGTGGAAGGAGCCTAGATTCACTCTAAAGTTAGAGGATTATGGCTTCCAAGGAAATCGGGAACCATTATTAGGTGGCGAAATTCTTTGTGCATCACACGTGGTGCAGAAAATTTGACGTAGAGTGCACCACTTTATGTGATTGGTTTACGTAGCCACCGCTTTCTAACGCACATTTAATGCTTGTAGTTTCACTTTTTTATTTAAAAATTTTGAATGACGAAAATAGCCTTATCATTTGAAAAAAATTATGACATTTTATGTTCATATTATAACATCCTGCAGGAAGTCATAATTTTAATGCAAGATGTCATAATATACTACAAGATGTCATAATTTTTTTAAAAAATAAGGATATTTTTCTCATTCAAAATTTTCAAATGAAAAAACAAAACTGTACGCATTAAATGCGCATAGAAAAGTGATTGGACAAAAATATTTCTTCTATATTATGACATCCCATACCATATTATGACATCCTTAGTCATATTATGATATCGTTAGTCATATTATGATATCCTACATGCAAGAAGTTATAATTTGACGTAAGATGTTATAATATGTCATAGAATATAATAATTTTCTGGGCCATATTATGATATCCTCCATATAAGAAGTCATAATATGTCACAGGATGTCATAATTTTTTCTAAAGAGCAGGGATATTTTCGTCATGTAAATTTTTTAAACGAAAAAGTAAAACCACAAGCGTTAAATGTGCGTTAGAAAGCGGTAGCTACATGGACCAATTACATAAAGCAGTGTATTCCATGTCAAATTTTTTACACCGCCCACAGTGCACAAAGAATTTGTCACGCCCCGAACCCAACACCCGGGTCGGATACGTGATGGCCGCACACTCCTTAGAGCAAGCCCTAAAGAATATGCAAGGCCAAAATAAATCATTACAATCTTATCAACCATAATATTTAATTTCAACAGTAATTCATAAAACTTGCATAATAACAATTAACATTCCTTCAATTCTCTGATCAGATACTATGACACTCTATTTATCCATCTGCTCACCCATAGATCTAAGCCATGGCTAATCATGAACATCCTGTATCTCTGAAAAGAAAGATGAAGGGGTGTGAGCTTTACAGCCCAGTAAGAATTCCCATATCACACTGATATAGTAATATAGTCTGAAAATAAAGAATAGCACTAAAATATAAAATCTCATGTTCAATGTCCAGAATAATGCAAACATTCATAAATTTTCTGTTTTGTCAAAATAGATGCATCATCATATGTTAACAGGTAAAATACTTTTGCTCAACAATTATCTCATGTTTTATCGTTCATTTCTCTTTTCATAATCACATGATTTTTAACCTTTTCTTGCTGGCTCTGGACTATCCAAGTCTATACCTCAGTCATCATCCGGATCGAATCCACTTAAAAAGTCTTTCAAGACTGTCCCAGGATGAGCTCCTGGCCGGCTGTCCCACGTACCCAAGCCCGTGAGAGGCTGTCCCAGGCATAAGCTCCTGGCGGGCTGTCCCAGGCATGAGCTCCTGGCCGGCTGATCCACCTGTAAGCCAGTGGGGGCTGTCCCAGGCATAAGCTCCTGGCGGGCTGTCCCAGGCATAAGCTCCTGGCCGGCTGTTCCACATGACAAGGCTAGTCCATACCATATATCTCTTTCTTTTCATTTAATCATTATGTGTTGATTTCATCAATCAATTATGTCTTGCATTATGATCAATTCAGATATGTCATATCTATATAATCATGCCATCCATCTCTGATACATATATATTGACATAACATACTCATTGCTCAAAATCAAATAACAGTATCTCAGGTATAATAAATTCATCGATCTCAAATCCGACGATGCAAAACCAACGATGCAAGACCAACAGTAAAATAGCATATACATAATAGTGATCATGTACAGGGATTCTTACCTTTACCGGTGACTGATCCAAACACAGAAATCAATGTTCTTCTTTGATTTATGAATTTCTCTAACAAGATATTCCACTCGATATCATATGCAGACAATCATCTCTTCATAACCCTGATCAATATAAAAATCACATATATGGAGAAAATTATCGATAATCGATCTGATAACACAAATCTAGGATCTCTCTTAGAATTAACCAAAATTAGGATTTACCTAAGTATCTGGATCCTCCACTGATCCATAAGACTTCTAGAGAGAGAAAATTCTAGAGAGAGAAAGTAGAGAGAGAAAGTGGAGAGAGAAATCTTCATATCCTTCCGATGAGGCACTCATGATCGAGATCATCAGAGGTCCTATCAGGGTAACTCAATATGAATCAAGTGTTACAAATTTTGAATAGGATCGAACTGGGATCAGATCTACTGCACGAATTTCGGAGCAACCTAAGATCATCTTATTTTCATCTTCAAGTTTATTCTAGGATTCATGATGCAATCAGAGAGGAAGAAAAGATCCTAGAGAGACAAAATCCGTAAGAGAGAGAAAAGTCTAGAGAGAGAATCTAGAGAGAGAAAATGTAGAGAGAAGGTAGAGAGAGGAGAGAGAAAAGAGAGAGAAAGAAGAGAGAAAGGAGAGAGAGGAAAATTCTCTCCTTCTTCTTCTTATTTTATTTTATTTTTATTTTTATTTTTCTCTTTTTCTTTTCTTTTCTTTTTCTTTTTCCTTTTTTCTTTTCTTTTTCTTTTTTTTTCCTTTTTCTTTTCTTTTTCTTTTCTTCTTCTTCTTCCTTTCTTCTTTTCTTCCCGCGGCCTCCCTTGGCTGAAACAGGGGAGGACCGTGAGGTCCCCCCCCTCGATGGCTCGGGCTCCGACGGCTTGGCCGGAGATCCGGCAACAGGTGGAGGCGGCGGTGAGCAATGGACGGCCGGCGGTGAGGTTCGGCCGGCAAAAAATCAAAAAGAGATCGGAAAAACAGGGGATTTCTTGTTCATGGATTTTCCGGCGAAGACGGTGGCCGACGGCGAGGCTTTGGGCCAGGGGAGAAAGGGAAGAGGGAGAGGAAGAAGGGGAGGGGCTTACCTCGAGCTCCGGCAGCCGAGAAGAACTCCGGCAATCTTTTTCTTTTCCATCTAAGAACCCGCGGATCCTTTTGAAAAAAATCCCTCAATCTCTCAAAATCCCGTGATAAAACCTAAAGGAAGGGGAAAGGGGATTTTATAGAGGAGGAATCCGGTTTTTACTCGGATTCCCCACTCTTTTTCACGGTGGGAAGAAGACTCTCAACGGGAGTCTTCTTCCTCCCGATTCCTCTGTTTTTTTTTTTTTTTCTGGGTCGTTACAGAATTTCTCTTATTAGGTATGAGGTGGTTAGCACAAATGCAGATTGAGAGGGAGTTTTAGTTGTGCCTCAACATTGTGTAATCGGATTTTAGGAAACCAGAGGGGCCAACCGGCTCCAGATATTTTTGGCTCCACCATTGCTTTAGTCTCATCCAAATTCCAAAACCAGTTTCAAACTGACTTAAGAACGTTCAAAGTTATAATGAAAATATTTCTTAAAGCATGATGTTATGCCATTGTTAAGTTACTTTGCTGCACTCTTTTCCAAAAAGCATTTTAGTCAACTTTTGATGGTCATATTGGCCAAGAAAGCTAAACAAGCATAGATAAGTGCACGAAATATAACCCCAAGGAGATTTGATGATAAAAAAAATGTATTATGCATGTATTACGATAGAATTTTAAACATTTTTATGTGGCGCACTGAACTTCCTATCTTTTGCCTAAGCACAATAAGGTGCCCTAACTGCCTCCATACCGTAACTACCTTTTAAAACACGAATTCAGTAACTTTAGTTATACAGCAATTGGCCTCAATGATAAACCAAGGTCTAGACTTTTAGCACTTTCGAGGGATACAAAGTCAGAAAAGTAGCTTCAGTATTCAGTAACAGAAAGTTTGTTACCATGGTTTGCAAGCCAGTCGGCATATGCAAAGTCATCAAGGTTCAGAGAAGAGACAAAAGGTTTATGTGAAAGGTCTTGAATTAGGGGAGCATTATGAAATAACATGAAGAAGACTTGTTAGCAGAAGTTTAAGAAAAGATGTTGCTGAAACCCTGACATTATGAGGTGAAAAAGATTCAAAATGTAGCTCTAGATAATTTGCACAACACGCTCGTTATTTGTAAGATTATTACAACAGTTAAACCCAGTGGAAATGACCTCTTATTCTCATATGGAAGAACAATTGAGGCATCCATTCAATATAGCGATATGGACCCAAACTTTAACTCAAAGTTACCATCACAACAAGCATTAGAAACCTCAATTAGCAGTCTCGAAGTGACGTTATCAATATACGACATCTCACCAACCTCGTGCAACAATTTGCTACCCTCACTTGACATGCAGAAGACCTGCTTAATTCTAGAGGGCAGTGTCATAGTTGATGCATAATCCTACCCAAGACAATTTTTAAGAATATGTTTAAGTCCCTTCTTGCAAACAATTTACAAAAACACCAACAAAAAAGAACTGAATAGATAAGGTTCTCTAAAATAATGATAAAAGCTACAATAGTAGATGCTTGGATTTTCTTTTAATAAACTTTTGATGATAATAATGTTGGAGATTTTAGAAGAGGGAAGAGAACTTTTTGAATTGTATTTTTTTTTATTCCAACATTTTTAGATTACAAGCCTATATATATGGCACCTGAAGGATGATTCTAGACTTGTAATTAAGAGACTAACACATCTCAAAGCGTCAATAGACTCATTAACTTTGATACATTTCCAAAACATAATTAAGGCTAACGAACCCACAATTCCAAGACAGCTATTTTCAAGACTTACATTGAAAATGACAAATTATCATTTTAACACCCCTTCTTAATTTGTAATTTTCAACATGTCTTTAAACTTCTCAATCTTCTCTTTAGTAACTGGCTTGGTCAGAACATCTACAGGTTGCTCTTTTGTTCCCATGAACTCCAAGTGAATTTCTCCTTTGCTTACTAGATCTCGAATGAAATGATGACGGAGTACAATGTGCTTGCTTCTTGCATGAAAAATTGGATTCTTTGTCATTGCTATTGCTGATATATTGTCGCAATAGATTACGGTGGGTTCTTCAATTTTCTACTGCAAGTTTATCAAGAGTCTTCATAGCCAAACAACTTCACAAGTTGCACTTGTAGCTACAGTGTATCCAGCTTCCGCAGAAGATAAAGCAACGGTATTTTGCTTCTTTGAACCCCACGATATCACATTCGAACCCAAACAAAATAGATCCTGAAGTGCTTCTTCTGTCATCCATTGAACCAACTCAATCACTATCAGTGAAGCCAACAAGCTTGAAGTTCGGTTCTTTCACATATTTGAGCCCCAGATTTTTTGATCCTTGCAAGTACCTTAAGATCCTCTTTGCTACTGCATAATGAACCTTGCTAGGCTTGCTCATGTATCTTGAAACAATACTTATTGATTGCATGATATTAGGTCTTGTGTTAGTAAGATAAATGAGAGATCCCACTAAGCTTCGAAATAATTTTTCATCAGCCATGTCTACACCATCATCTTGTTGCATCTTCTCATTAAGTGCCATTGGAGTAGACACTGGTTTGCAATCTTTCATCTTGAATATCTTCAACAAATCTTCAACATACTTTTCTTGCGAGATAAAAATCTCTCCTTTTGATTGCTTGACTTGAAAGTCGAGAAAATACTTCATAAGTTCGAGATCAGTCATCTCAAATTTAGTTATCACGACCTTTTTAAAATCTTGAACCATCTTTAAATTGGTTCCTATATAATTCAAATCATCAACGTACAAGCAAACAATCAAAAAAATTTGACCTTCACATTTCATATAAAGGGATGGTTCGCTTTGGCTACGTTGAAGACCAAAATTTTAGAAATAAGAGTCCATCTTGCTATTCCAAGCTCGAGGGGCTTGTTTCAACCCATAAAGCACCTTTCGAAGTTGATAGACTTTTTCTTCTTTTCCATTTGCAACATAGCCTTGGGGTTGATGCACGTACACTTCTTCTTCCAATTCTCCATTCAGAAATGCGGACTTTACATCCAACTGAAATACTTCCATCTCCAATTGGGCTGCCAAAGTAAGAACAACTCAGATTGTTTTCATTTGAACCACGGGCGCAAAGGTTTCATTGAAATCAACATCGGATTGTTGTGAATAGCCTTTTGCAACAACTCTGGCTTTGTGCTTTTGAATGCTTCCATCTTCATTGAACTTTATTTTGAAGATCTATTTTAGCCCAATTGCATCTTTTCCTATTGGAAGATCAACCAAATCCCAAGTCTGATTCTTTTCAATACTTTCAATCTCCTTATTCATGGCTTCTCTCCAAACTTCTTCTCTTTCAACTTCTTCAAAACTCTGTGGTTTTCCAGCAAATAAAACAAAGTTACTAGAAGCATAAATATCAGTCAAAGAACGATACCTCCTAGGAGAATCTGAGTCCAAATCATGATTAGAAGAAGATGCACCAACTTCTTGTTGTTCATTCGGGGCTTCTGGTTGGTTATTTGGAGATACCACAGGAACAACATCTTATGGGATAAAAGCATAGCCACCAGGTTCTTGAGCAACCTAAGCTTCAGTAGCTTCCCATTTCTATGCTATCATTTCATCAAAGATAACGTCTCTCGAGAGAACAAGCTTATTTATTTCTGGATTAAAAAGATGATACATTTTAGATTCATTGCTGTAGCCAATAAAGAAAAATTTTTCATCTTTTTCATCACATTTATCCTTATTCGGAGTGGACACATGTGCATAGACAATGCACCCAAAAATTTTCAGCTAAGTCACCATTGGCTTTCGATCGAACCATGCTTCGAATGGGGTCTTGTTTAGAACTGCTTTCGTCGGAGAACGATTCAAAATGTACACTACTGTGTTGATGGCTTCTGCTCAAAATTTATTTGGAAGACCCTTGCCTTTTAGCATACTTCTCGCCATTTCTTTAATGGTTCGATTTTTTCTTTCTGCCACATCATTTTGCTGAGGTGTGTATCGGATTGTAAGCTGCCTTTGTATCCCATTCTCTTTGCAATAATCAAGGAAAGACTTGTAGACAAACTCACCTCCGCGATCAGTCCTGAGTGTCTTTATCAAACACCCACTCTATTTTTCTACAAGAGCTTTGAAATACAAAAAAGTGCTGAAAGCATCTGACTTTTTATTAAAAAAATAAACCCATATCATTCTCGTATAATCATCAACAAAGAGAATGAAATATTGCATGTTACCGAGTGAAGGAGTTCGAGTTGGACCACATATATCAGCATGAACAAGCTCCAAAGGGCTTTGAACTATCCATGCTGCTTTTGGAAACGGCAATCGATGCATTTTTTCATACACACAACCTTCACAAACTTGCTCTTTTGAATGAATTTGAGGAAGTCCATTCATCATTTTCTTTTGCTTCAATAGTTGCAGACTTTTGAAATTCAAATGTCCATATCTTAATTGCCAGAGATAGGACTCATCAACTTGCCCTGATTTTAGAGCAAAATTCTGCAACTTCAGTGTATCGAAAGGAAATAGGTAATTTGCATTCATCTTCACAGCTGCCAATTTTTGATTATTTTTTTATCAAAAATTTCACACTGATCATTATCAAAGATCAGCTTGTAACCATTTTTCATCATCTGCCCAACACTCAAGTTTGTGAGTAATTTTGGAAGAATAATAGACATCATAAATATGTCTTTTGTTACCTCTATTAGTGTTTACAGCAATAATACCTTGTCCTTCAATCTTTAGATGCTTACTGTCTCCAAGCTTCACTTGCGAAGAAAAATTTTCATCTAGCTTGATGAAGGACTTGCGATCTCCTGTTATGTGGTGGCTACATCCACTATCCAAAAACCAAGTATTTTTAATGTTGGGTTCTTCAGAAGAGAAGAACAACTTCTCAAGATTGTCTTCTTTCGCAAGATTTACCGTAGAATTCTTTTCTTTAATCTCTTGGCCTTTGTCTTTGAACCAGCAATCCTTCTTCGAATGATTTGGGATTCTGCACCGAGTACAGCGGTAACGGCAATCTTTCGATTCATGGTTGGGCTTCTTGCAAACATGGCAATTCGAGTCAATTTGTTGTGAAGATGACTTCCTTCCTTGTTCTCGACCACGGCCTCGTCCAGAATATCCACACCCTTTGCCTTGGAAAGATGAGCCCCCTCGTTGTCCATGCTTCGAAGAATCAGATTTCTTTTCTCCAAGATTAGCTTTCATTTGGAAAGCTTGCTCGAGAGGTTGGCTTGTATAGCTGTTAACTCTCCTTTCATGTGCTTCCAGAGAGCTAAACAACTCATACCTTGTAAGCCAAGACATATCTTTTGTTTCTTCAATAACAGCAACAATATGCTCAAATTTTTGTGGAAGAGACCTGAGAACTCTTTCAATAATTTTTTTTTTCTGGGATCGTATTACCACAACTCTTTATTTGGTTAACTATTTCAGTAACTCTTGAAAAAAAGGTACGAATTGACTCACTATCCTTCATAGACAAGTTGTCGAAGTCTCTCTATAGAGTTTGCAGCTTGATGGAGATTACTTTATCGTCTCTTTGAATTTTTTTTTTCAAGACTTCCCATGCTTCTTGAGCCTTTTTGATGCCGAAGATTCTGGGGTAAATTGATTTACTCACCTCTTGTTGAATAATCCTCAAAGCTGTGGCGTTCTTCTTCATGTTCTCTTTTAACTCTTTTTGTCCTTCTTCAGTAAGCTCTTCCTCCGTATCTGCTTGGACTCGAATCCATTTTCCACCACATCCCATAAATTTTATGAGATGAAGATGGTCTTCATTTGAGAGTTCCAATATTCATAATGTTCTCCATCAAAGATGGGTATTTGGCTGGGAGTATATGAGAAGAAGATGATAGGATTGGATGAGGCCATTTTCTTTCACTCTTGAC
The DNA here is from genome assembly GCF_000442705.2 of Elaeis guineensis. Taxonomy (NCBI): domain Eukaryota; kingdom Viridiplantae; phylum Streptophyta; class Magnoliopsida; order Arecales; family Arecaceae; genus Elaeis; species Elaeis guineensis. The sequence continues at coordinate 120,916,564 of NC_025994.2, read as the reverse complement.
ATCGTGGCTGTAGAATGTTGGACTCCCTTCTTTCTGACAAACTTTTTTTTTTTTTTGGCTGGGCTCTGATACCAAAATTTGTTGGAGATTTTAGAAGAAGAAAGAGAACTTTTTGAATTATATTATTTTTTATTTCAATATTTTTAGATTACAAATCTATATATATATATATATATATATAATATATATATATATATATATATATATATATATATAATATATATATATATATATATATATCATCTGAAGAATGATTCTAGATTTGTAATTAAGAGACCAACACATCCCAAAGAGTCAACAGACTCATTAACTTTGACACATTTCTAAAATATAATTAAGATTAACAAACCCACAATCCCAAAACAGCTATTTCCAAGACTTACATTGAAAATGACAAATTATCATTTTAACAAATAATGCCACCGGTCCTGTCAACATCGCTTCATAGTAGTCTGCACCATAAGCAAGCCAGAGGCAGCACCTTCCTATCGAAAATGTTGAAATGTGAGAGAATAGAACACCACAGAAATATAGACAGACCTGTCAAAGCACGCCCAACTCTGCCAGCAAACCTTGTTTATGGGTTCCATACGTCCATTAGCGAGGCGTGAAATTTCATTTTGGCCACGTAAAATGGTTCCATCCTGAGAATAGGAAGTTTGCAAGATTAGAGAAGAAAGAGATATGAGTGACAGTCAGTGTTTGGTTTAGTGCAAAATTTTCTAATTCGATGAACATAACAAACTAGATGAATGGATTGCAACTTTAGTGACATGTACACCATGATAGGAATCATCTATCACAAAAGTTAAAATGAAGGAGAAATTGATACAACAATTGTTAAGCATTCGCTAGTTCCATTGAGCGAAAGCCACATTTAATATCATACACCACCAATAACTTGAGCTTCTGGATTAGAAGCAAATAGGGGTGAAATCACAATAACACTAACCATACAAAATATTATAGAAACAAACAAAAGGACGAGAAAAACTTAGCATACCCATGATCGTAAACCCATCATTGGTGGAAAATGATGGGAAGAACAGGACTTTCCCTGTGAATATCTGAAACAGGTGAAAACAAAAATATAGCAGCATCTAAAGCCAGAAAGGATATGCATGCTCCAGTGAAGACCATCCAAGATTGCCTCGCCATTTGGAAATAGCCATGAGAGGAAGGAGTGGAGGTGATGGAGGAGGAGGAGGCAGGCGAGGTGCCCTCCTTGTCTTTCCCCAAGCTAAAATAAGTAATAAAACAAGAACCCAAACAAAAGAAAATCAGAACAAAACAACAAATGTTAATTTTTTTTTTTTTTTAAAAAAGGAACAACCGCACATGGCTCAGATAAGGCGTCCCCAAGATGGGCGAAAGACTCTCCCTGGTGTCCGGAGCCCAACGCCGCCATTATCCATACAGCATTTCTTGGTGGCGGAAATTGAAGAGGAAACACACAAATCCCATTCTTTGGAGTCGAGAAACCCAAGAAAACCTCAAAAATTACAAGAACGGTGAGAAACTCTATCTCATCGATCGAAAGCTACTGGTATCGATCACGTCACGGCTCTTTCCACTGCCCCAAGGTAGATGGATCTCCTGATTGGGGAGGCGAAGGCAGGCCGCGAGGAGAGGCGAGTTCTTCGCAAGGATATGGGGGAGGGTCGGGTGGGCTAGGGTTTGAAAACCCATCTCGGTAGCGAGAGAGAATAGAGGACGCAAGGGAGAAAGTAAGGACGCGCGGGGGGGGGGAGAACTTTAAAATTGTATACCAAATGAAGCACGCATTCGATATGATAACTAATATCATAGATTTTTTTTTTTTTTTTTTTGATACAGACGGACGATCACATTATTTTAATATAAAAATATTTTAAAAAATTAAAATATAAAAATAGATGTCATCTTGACAATAGATCCAATCTCCAAAATACTCGACAACAAAAAAAATCACCTTGTCTGCGGCATTGTTAACCTCTCGATAAGCATGCCGAATAGTCATCTTAGTGAAAAGACAAAGGGACCTTCTGATGTCATGGAGAAACGGATGAACATTCAAATGTTTCATCTCATTTTAAATTCAGACAATGACAGTGGCAGAATCATCCTCGATGAAAATCCTCTCAGCCCGCAACTCCTGCCTCACATAAATAATGCCCATCCAAGCGGCACGAAGCTCGACATCAGAGACGATCGGATCAAAGAGCTGAGACCCTCCCACCGCCAAAATTCTCGCATCTGAACTCCGAATGATAAAGTTCGAACCACCTCTGTCATCTCTAACACTACCATCAAAGTTGACCTTAATAAACCTCGAGAATGGAGGCTCTGAGGAAATGAAAATAACCCTCCGAGTCACTGCAGGTACAACAAGAGAGTTTCAGAAATTGAAGATGGTAAGGCTTGGGCTAGCAGTATCGAAGTGGTAGTACTCCACAGCTAAGCAACAAGCTCTTTCTAGCACACACCGCATAGGTACAATCTTAGCATCAAACAAAAGACTATTCCTAGACAGTCAAATCTGATAGGTGACATATACCATCCTACTGTCTTTGATCGATCCCTCGATCGTACTATAACAGATCGCATCAAGGAATGAAGGAAGTCAAGGGTCACTGAGTGCCTTCTGCTACTGGCCATCTACCATCCTCTAAATCAGACTTATCCTCGGACAGCGAAGGAGGGCACACTCTGTCAACTCCTCCCCCAGCCCGCAAACTAGGCAAGAGCAAGTTAAGGCAGCATTTTTCTTGTTACTACTACTGGAATAGAGGCAAGTGTCGACGCTATTGTATGCTTTGCTTAAAATCTATTGCAATAATAACCGAAGGCCGTGGAACTCGCAAGCATAGGCTCTAAAACAACGCATGGGGATGGGGGAGAGCTTGAGGCCGAGCAATATAAAACAAGAGAAAGCACATGCCAGAACTCCAATCCAAGATGATCTAAACCATGATTCCATGGAAAACAGATGTAAAAAAGCTTTCATGACAAGCATATTCTGGTAATAAACAAACGAACCAATTCAAGACATAAGCATAAGCTAAACCAGCTCAAAGTAGCATAATGATGCACAAGATTTCTAGCAATTTGAACTTGAAGTACATGAATCCATAGATATTTAGATTTCCGACGTAACACCAGTAAACAAATAGCTAACCAGAGCATAATTAACTTTATAGTGTCCAAAAAACAAAGGAAATTTATGGATCTAAACAAGGCAACTAAACCTTTAGGATTCTAAAGAAAACTAAATAAGGCATATTTTTGGCTCATCTCCATCGACGTACTCGAAGTCGTCCCCGAAGATTCGGAATCGTCACTCCTCCTCTGCTCATTCTTATAGACCCATACATACCAAGCCATCTATTGCTCGTGCCTTGTTGACCTAACCATTATTCTCTTGGGTTTGCTTGAACACATTAGGACAAAGTCTCAGAATTTGTCATCGATCATGTCCACGATATTATTGAGGCCGATCGTATATGTAAGATTGCCACTTGATGTACTCGTAGCTGTCCTTGAAGATTTCAATCATTGCTCCTTCTCTGTTGCATCCACATAGACCTGCTTATGCTTAACCATCCACTGCTCGAACCTTACCCACACGAATGCATAGCTAATAGCACAAGCTATGGCTCCAAAAATTCAAACACGCAGAACTATCAACACACACACTGTAACACCCCGGCCCAAAATCAGCCACAGCCCAAACCAAAAAAAAAAAAAAAAAAAAAGGAAAGAAACAAGGGAGAAGACTCCCGAAGGAAGTCTTCTTCCTCCGTTCACTGGCTCCCAATCGAAGTCGGAGACAAGCTCCCTCCGGCCCTATTTAAGGAGGAGATCCCTCCTCTCTCCTTTCCATCAAAAATCTCGGGGCAAAACGGCGGCAATCGTCGGAAATTCCTCACGGAGACCCATCACTATGGCATCCAATTTCTCGCTGGAAAAGCTTCGCCGGCGACGGAGGTAAGCCTCCTCCCCTTCCTCTCTCCTTCCCCTTCCTTCCCGTGCCGATGTGCACGCTTGCCGGCGACCGGAGTCGCCGAATTTTGTTGCGAAAAAAATTCTTATTTTTGCCGTTTTTCGTCGCCGGTGGTCACCGCCGACCACCGATTTGGACGCCTCTTGCCGCCGGATCATCTCTCCTTTGGCCGCCGACCATCCCCGCACTGACTGTACCGCCGGTCGGCCAACCAAGGAGGGGATCAAAGATCCCCTGTTTCGGTCAAAAATAAGCCACGGGAAGAAAAGAAAAGAAGGAGGAAGAAGAAGAAGAAAAGAAAAGAAAAGAAAATGGAAAAAGAAAAAAAAAGAAAAAGGAAAAAAAGAAAAGAAAAAAAAAGAAAAAAGAGAAAGAAAATAAAATAAAAATAAAATAAAATAAAAAAAGAAGAAGAAGAGAGAAAAATTTTCTCTCCCCTCTCTCTACCTTCTCTCTCTAGTTTCTCTCTCTAGATTCTCTCTCTATTTTCTCTCTCTAGATCTTTCTCTCTTTTTATGGATTTTATCTCTCTAGAATCTTTCTGCTCTCTCTCTGATTACATCACCGATCCTAGGATAAATTTGAAATAAAAATATGATGATTTGAGATTGCTCCGAAATTCGTGCGGTAGATCTGATCCCAGTCCGATTCTATTTGAAATTTGTAACACTTGATTCATATTGAGTTATCCTGATAGGACCTTTGATGATCTCGATCATGATTGCTTCATCGAAAGAATACGAAGATTCTCTCTCCACTTTCTCTCTCTACTTTCTCTCTCTAGAATTTTCTCTCTCTTCATGGATTTTCTCTCTCTAGAAATCTTATGGATCAGTGGAGGATCTAGATACTTAGATAAATCCTAATTTTGATTAATCCTAAGAGAGGTCCTCGATCTGTGTTATTAGGATCGATTATCGGTAATTTTCTCCATATATGATCTTTATATTTGATCAGGGTTATGAAGAGATGATTGTCTGCAAATGATATCGAGTGGAATATTTTGTTAAAGAATTCATAAATCAAAGAAGAATATTGATTTTTGTGCTTGGATCAGTCACCGGTAAAGGTAAGAATCCCTATACATGATCATCATTATATATGTTATTTTACCGTTGGTTTTATCTCATTGATTTTGCATCGTTGGATTTGAGATCGATGAATTTATTATATCTGAGACATTATTATTTATTTATGTGATTTTGAGCATGAGTATGCTATATCAATACAAATGTATCAGCGATTGATGGCATGATTATGTGTATGACATATTTATTACACTGCAAAAGATGAATTGATTAATAAAGTTAAATATCATAATTTTATGAAAATAAAAAGAAAGAGAAATATGGTTTGGACTGGTCTTGTCATGTGGAATAGCCTGCCAGGAGCTTATGCCTGGGACAGCCCCCACAGGCTTATATGTGGAAGAATATGATCCGAGAAAGATCATGAAGAATCTGATCCGAAAAAGATCATGAATGATTTGATCCGAGAAAGATCATGGCCACTTTGATCCGAGAAAGATCATGAATATTTCGATCCGAGGAAGATCACAGAAATCGATCCGAATAAAAGATCGTCGCATGATCCTGGTAGTCCAAAGCCAAAGCCAAAGCTAAAGCTAAAGCGAAAAAGAAAGGAATTAAAGATGATGTGATAATAGAAGAAAATAGAAAGATAAGACATGAAACAATCGTTGAATAAAATTGTTTCACTTATTTAACATATGATGATGCATCTCTTTTGATAAAATAGATAATCTATAAATATTTGCAGTATTTTGGACAGTGAACATCGACTTTTATGTGTTATTATTTATTTTTATTTTCAGATTATATTATTATATTGGTGTGATATGGAAATTCTTACTGGACTGTAAAGCTCACACCTCTTCATTTTCTTTTTCTTCTCAGAGTTACAAGATGTCCATGGTTGGCTATGGTATGGATTTGTGAGTGAGCGGATGCATGGATAGAGTACCGTTGATACCTGATCAGAGGATTGAAGGAATGCTAATTGTAATTATGCAAGATTTTATGAATTATTATTGAAATTAATTGTTATGGATGTTAAGTTGTAGTGATTTAATTTGGCCTTGCATATTCTTTAGGGCTTGCTCTAAGGAGTGTGCGGCCATCACGTATCCGACCCGGGTGTTGGGTTCGGGGCGTGACAGAATGGTATCAGAGCTCAGGTTATGATCATTAAGGATTATAATATAAGTGATTTAAACATTACAGAGTAATAATAGAGCTTAGGTTATGATCATTGGAGATTACGATATAAATAATTAGGATGTGATAGAATAATATCAAAGCTTAGGTTTAAGATCACTAGAGATTATGAAGAGATATTAAAACTTTATGTAAGATCAGTAGGATGTGACAGAGTGGCATCTGAGCTTAGACCTTAAGTTATGTTCATTTGGAGACAATGATACAAGTGATTAGGATATGACAGAACAGTACTAGAGCCCAAGTTTAAGGTCACTAGGGATTGTCATATAAGTGATATCAAAACTTTGGGATTATAATCACTAGAGTATGATTGATAATATCGGAGTTTAAGATTTTGATCATTAAAGGTATGATAGTATGATATTAGAGTTTAGGTTATGATCACTAGGAAATATGATTTAAGTGGTATTTGAGTTTAAGGTTATAATTATTCAGAATTGTAATTCTAGTGATATCTGAACTTAGTTTATGATCATGAGGAACATGATAGATATAAAAGAGAAGATTCAATATTTAGATTTTGAATCAATAGATGTTAAGATGAAATTTATGTATAAGTGGCATATGATATCTATAATAGAATTTATGAGTTATATCTTAGATTTCAATTAGTAAGGTTGACCTAAGTATGAAAAGAGTTGACCTTGGAATAAAGTGGAAATTATTGATAAGTTATGTTAAGTATACTAGAGGATTTTGGAATGTAAAACTTATATGATTGAAGATCATGATAACTTTTCTGATTTTGATGTTAATTATCTGAGCATTACAAATTTTAAATTTATCAGAAGGAAGTTAGGATATGATCTAAGAAGAAATTTCATCATATGAGAGAGAAATATTTTTGAGCACTAAACCTATAAAAGGTCATATATGAAACTCAATCTTAGATGAAAAAAAAATATATATATATATATATACTTAAATTTTATTATGAGAATATGAGATACACATCTTGGTGAAATTTTTGGTTACTCAAAATATTATATTCTGAATATGATTCCTTGATCTTTCAAGTTGCATTGAATTTCAAGTCAATAGCTTTTTTTTTTTTTAAGTGGATCAAAAGTCTTTTGATATTGTTATTAAATTAAAGAAGAAAATTTATTTTGTCAGAGTATGATATACAGGTTATGATGAAATCCTTAATAATTCGTATTACTATCTTTGGATTAGATTTTTTTTAATTTTTCTTGTGATTGTTGAAGATGGTGAAGTGTATTAATTATTCAAGTTAAGTTTGGATTTTTTAAATTGAACTAAGACATCTTGTTAGTATTAAATTTTGAATGACTTATACAAGGGATAAAATTTTGTATGGATTTATTGATTAATATTAAGGGTTATGATGAACGGAGCTCTATAAGAAATAATCAAGATGATTCTACTTAAGGATGTTGGCTTGAGTTCTTTTAGTTGTCAAGTTAGAATTAATTCTTTTAAAAAGAAAGATTGATTTAGAAATTATCTAAATGATTGTAAGGTAAATTTAAGATTAACTCCAATTAATTCTAGACATGTCGGATTTTTGAAGAGTGATGAAACTTATGCAATGATTTCAAACATAGAAAGTGGATCAAGTTTTAATTTTTATATGCTATACCCGAAGGTAGTAAAGATAAAGAAACTTAAAATTTTGCTCTAAGTCTTATATAAAATTTGAAGGTTGGATCTATCTTGGATTGATCTAACATATAAGGATATTTTATCTTTGATAGACTTATATAATTTGGTAAGTTGAGATCAGAGTGCGCAGCAAAAGCGTGATGGTCTGAATTGATTAGAAATATTAAACCTTTAAATCAAAAGTTATGATGGAATACATTAGTTGCAAATAAGGAAGGATTTTATTGATAATGAAAGGATGCTATAAATTTTGATCTAATATGATCATCATAGCCTGATAATTTTTGTCAGTAGGTTGTTTCATTGTAGATAATGCCAAGAAATTTTAGATATCTCAAGTTTATTAACAGCTTGATAATTCTGGTATTAGTTCAAACTTAGAAAGTTCTAATATAGATCTCATATTGTAAAAAAAAAAATTAATATTGTTACTTAAACTGATATAGAAGATTGAGATTTTTTTTAAGATGAGAGTCTACATATAAAATTTGTTGGAAGATCATGAGAAATAAATAATATATAAGACATTATCGTAAGCTTGAGAATGACATGAAAAATATATACTTTGAAATATATTTCAAATAATATAACTTAATTTCGAGGACGAAATTATTTGAAGGGGAGGAGAATGTAATACCCCGGCCCAAAATCAGCCACAGCCCAAACCAAAAAAAAAAAAGGAAAGAAACAGGGGAGAGTATTCTTCCTCCGTTCACTGGCTCCCAATCGGAGTCGGAGACAAGCTCCCTCCGGCCCTATTTAAGGAGGAGATCCCTCCTCTCTCCTTTCCATCAAAAATCTCGGGGCAAAACGACGGCAATCGTCGGAAATTTTTCACGGAGACCCATCACTGTGGCATCCAATTTCTCGCTGGAAAAGCTTCGCCGGCGACGGAGGTAAGCCTCCTCCCCTTCCTCTCTCCTTCCCCTTCCTTCCCGTGCCGATGTGCACGCTTGCCGGCGACCGGAGTCGCCGAATTTTGTTGCGAAAAAAATTCTTATTTTTGCCGTTTTCCGTCGTCGGTGGTCACCGCCGACCACCGGTTTGGCTGCCTCTTGCCGCCGGATCATCTCTCCTTTGGCTGCCGACCATCCCCGCACTGACTGTACCATCGGTCGGCCAACCAAGGAGGGGATCAAAGATCCCCTGTTTCGATCAAAAATAAGCCACGAGAAGAAAAGAAAAGAAGAAGGAAGAAGAAGAAAAGAAAAGAAAAGAAAAAGGAAAAAGAAAAAAAAAAAGAAAAAAGAAAAAAAGAAAAGAAAAAAAAAGGAAAAAGAGAAAGAAAAAAAAAATAAAATAAAATAAAAAAAAGAAGAAGAAGAGAGAAAAATTTTCTCTCCCCTCTCTCTACCTTCTCTCTCTAATTTCTCTCTCTAGATTCTCTCTCTATTTTCTCTCTCTAGATCTTTCTCTCTTTTTATGGATTTTATCTCTCTAGAATCTTTCTACTCTCTCTCTGATTACATCACCAACCCTAGGATAAATTTGAAATAAAAATATGATGATTTGAGATTGCTCCGAAATTCGTGCGGTAGATCTGATCCCAGTCCGATTCTATTTGAAATTTGTAACACTTGATTCATATTGAGTCATCCTGATAGGATCTTTGATGATCTCGATCATGATTGCCTCATCGAAAGAATACGAAGATTCTCTCTCCACTTTCTCTCTCTACTTTCTCTCTCTAGAATTTTCTCTCTCTTCATGGATTTTCTCTCTCTAGAAGTCTTATGGATCAGTGGAGGATCTAGATACTTAGATAAATTCTAATTTTGATTAATCCTAAGAGAGGTCCTCGATCTGTGTTATTAGGATCGATTATCGGTAATTTTCTCCATATATGATCTTTATATTTGATCAGGGTTATGAAGAGATGATTGTCTGCAAATGATATCGAGTGGAATATTTTGTTAAAGAATTCATAAATCAAAGAAGAATATTGATTTTTGTGCTTGGATCAGTCACCGGTAAAGGTAAGAATCCCTATACATGATCATCATTATATATGTTATTTTACCGTTGGTTTTATCTCATTGATTTTGCATCGTTGGATTTGAGATCGATGAATTTGTTATATCTGAGACATTGTTATTTATTTATGTGATTTTGAGCATGAGTATGCTATATCAATACAAATATATCAGCGATTGATGGCATGATTATGTGTATGACATATTTATTACACTGCAAAAGATGAATTGATTAATAAAGTTAAATATCATAATTTTATGAAAATAAAAAGAAAGAGAAATATGGTTTGGACTGGCCTTGTCATGTGGAATAGCCTGCCAGGAGCTTATGCCTGGGACAGCCCCCACAGGTTTATATGTGGAAGAATATGATCCGAGAAAGATCATGAAGAATCTGATCCGAAAAAGATCATGAATGATTTGATCCGAGAAAGATCATGGCCACTTTGATCCGAGAAAGATCATGAATATTTTGATCCGAGGAAGATCACAGAAATCGATCCGAATAAAAGATCGTCGCATGATCCTGGTAGTCCAAAGCCAAAGCCAAAGCTAAAGCTAAAGCGAAAAAGAAAGGAATTAAAGATGATGTGATAATAGAAGAAAATAGAAAGATAAGACATGAAACAATCGTTGAATAAAATTGTTTCACTTATTTAACATATGATGATGCATCTCTTTTGATAAAACAGATAATCTATAAATATTTGCAGTATTTTGGACAGTGAACATCGACTTTTATGTGTTATTGTTTATTTTTATTTTCAGATTATATTATTATATTGGTGTGATATGAAAATTCTTACTGGACTGTAAAGCTCACACCTCTTCATTTTTTTTTTCTTCTCAGAGTTACAAGATGTCCATGGTTGGCTATGGTATGGATTTGTGAGTGAGTGGATGCATAGATAGAGTACCGTTGATACCTGATCAGAGGATTGAAGGAATGTTAATTGTAATTATGCAAGATTTTATGAATTATTATTGAAATTAATTGTTATGGATGTTAAGATTGTAGTGATTTAATTTGACCTTGCATATTCTTTAGGGCTTGCTCTAAGGAGTGTGCGGTCATCACGTATCCGACCCGGGTGTTGGGTTCGGGGCGTGACACACACAAAGCATCTATGAGCCATTGCTATGCAGAGACTTCGGGATGATTACGACTAAGTGGATTAAGTTGATAGTGTTGCAGGGTGTCAAGAATTCAGATATCAAGAAACCTGCTCGAGTTCTATAGTCTAGAGGATTGTTATCCTACAAAACAAATCTCAATATAAAAATAAAACCATAAGGTGAAAATTGTTTATCTAAAACTATCTATTGGGGTTTGCCGGGAGACTCATAGACTCTCTCTTCCTCCTCTTCTTCTTCAAAACCGGGGACATTCCCCTTCTTCCTTCCCTTCCTCTCAAACACGGCAGGGAGAGGCCAGCGACTATTCATCCACAGTGGTGTCCGACGAGGGTGAAGGCCCCGATTATAGCCACGGCCGACGTTGGTTGGTGAAGCCAAAACAAGGGAAAGAAGGTGCAGAACAAGGGAGACCCTGTGCAGGCCCAATCCCTCACCATAAGTTGTAGCAAAAATGGAAAACTAATTTGATTATGGTCATAATACAAAGGTAATCAAATTTGTCTTCGCAAAGATGATCTAGTTTGTTTCTAGCAACTCCTAAGAATGAATAGCTAAAGTAAGGAGAGTAGATGTCATGATTGCCTCCCATGACGACTATTAATGGCACCATTTTCATGAATTGAATTATTTTTTTTGTTTCAAATGGCAGGCCATCGGCGTATTTGAACCAAAAATTGTAATAGGATGGAATCTTGTTGCACCAACTTTGGTATTTTTTTGATTTTAAAACTGAACAGTAAATTGGCTCTAAATAAATTTTATGCCCGGTGAATAACTTTGAAAAATTACCATACAAAAAATTCTAGAAAATCTATCATAAACGGTTCCCATTGACTGTGTGTTGACCAAATCTCAGATGTGTTAATCGCCGCATCATCATAACTAGGCTAGTAGTCACGACCGTCTCAATATATTAGTATACATAGCCTGATTATATGTTCCAAAATGAAGTAAATCAACAGCGATATGAAACACGAAGAATATGCCAGTGAATCAGATGTCATATAGTAGCGAATCAAAACTGAAATAAAATTCACCCCATCTTCTCCATTGACCAAATTATCTTCTATGGTAGTGAATCTTCATTTTTTTTCTTTTTGTTAAATGTGAATCCTCCATACACTTAGCCCATTCCAAATTAACTCAAGGATACAAGAGATAATATTTTGGAAAATGTTTTGAACACCTATATTTTTGGCCAATATTAAAACAATGAATGCTCACTTCTAACATGAAAATGGAGGGTCAAATTCATTGTTAGAAAAGTTCCTCACACCAACAAAAAATGACAACCATAGAGTTTCATAAACATCCACGTGCCTACTATGTAGTTGAGCTAGATGATATCCACGGATTCTGGACCATGACATGATTGTCTAGGTAACACAGCTCATGAAGAGATCAGCATGGTTGTGAATGAATGATGATAATGTGTGTTTATATTTGATCAATGGTTTCTTGGTGTTGTTCCAATTAGAGAAGTAGAAAGAAAGTCTAAGAAGAAGTCCCTCTATGCTCATCTCTCTTACGTAATTAGTAATAATATATTAACTTAACTTTCTCTTACAACTTTTAGATGATGCTTTGTTGCCTCAATAGATAAGAGGAACCAAAGTTGGAGGATGGAGGCTTCCATAGGAATTGGGATCTTTATCTCGAGAACTTATATAAATATGATCTATTGTCATTGGAATCCAAAGCAAATATTGAGGTCAGTAGGCAACCGAGGTGATGGGGTGCGGTCGGTTGCACTTGAATGCCAATAGTGAATCTAGTTGAACTTCCGTGATCTAGGATTAATTTGAAAATGAATCTTTGTTGCAGAAATTTGTTTGATAAAAGACTATTTAATGTTCAAGTCAATCAAAATCTTTATAAACGATAATATCGGGCATTTCACATATTTCAAAGCATGATGAGTGATCACGCATGCCTATGGAAAGACTACTATTTGTTTATTAGATTCTCCAATTTGGGCTGCTCGTCATGCTTAATCTTGGAAAATGTGTAATGCACATTAAGGGATTTAATTCACTCCATTGAACCTGACCCAAGCCCCTTCATGCCATGTAGTAAATTGCATGAAATGGATCAACTCAAGGCAGTTCACTGTTTACCAATGTGATCAAGTAGTGCAAATAGAGACGAAGCAAAGTTCTACATGCTGATTGGGATATTAGTCATGCCATTCCCCTGTATTACTTTATGTACTCCTTTAACATGTTGGTGTAGTAAATCGGGTTGTGGGTACAGGCAAAGCATCTTCCTACCAGTGTTGTGTAGAACAATAACAGGGACATCACCTAATAAGGTTCTCAAAATAAAATGTTCGGAAAACACTATTAGTATGGCTTAAATTGTGAATCTCCCCTAGCATGCAAGAGATATGCAACTAATTGGTTATAAATCTATATATGTTTTATAACATGACATGGTAGATGTTGCAACCATTGACATATGTGAGAAGTTTTGGAATTGTTTAAGCACTACTTGAGTTGTTGCTAGACTATTAATCTATATATTGAAAAAAAAATGGAGATGAAAAAAAAAATCAAACAAAAATATTGACCTATTTTTGGTCAAGCTTTTCTCACTATATAGGGATGTGCATGTCAGAAAGTTTGTTTGCACAATTTCATGGTAGAAGGATAGATGTGGGGACATAATACTGATATTTGAGTAGCCAAAAAAGAGATTTTTGAAAAAAAAAAGATGATTCCAATATGTAGCATGGGCCCATATACCTTGATCTTGAAGAACTTAAGCTATTGTCATACTACCCATTCGAAGATAGATGGATATGATTAGATGGGGAGATAGGGCTATTCGAGGTTACGGTAAAAGAGATCTACTATTACCATTATGCCAAAATTAGAATCCTACTAGTAATATAGAAGAAATATAAAATAAAGATAAAAAAATAAGAGATAAATTAGATTTATTGATATATTGAAGATCTTTTCTCAGAATACATCCCACCTTATTTCTACTATGATATAAACAATATAATAACTACTTGCTTCCATGATGATGGCCAATGTTCAACCTCAATTTCTAGCTATTCCGGCTACTGAGATTCCTAAGATGCCATAGTGGAAGATTCTTAGGTTCTGTTTGGCTAAACTTTTAGAGTGCCAGAAAACACTTTCTGATTCTTAAAAAGCACTTTGGAGTGATACGGTGGTGTTTGGTAAAATTATTGGAAAGCTGTTTTGATTTTATCGAAAAGCTGAAAAGGTCTACTTGAAAAAATCTGTATTTTAAAGCTTTCTCCAAAAGTACTTTCTGACTAATATCGAGAAGCTGTTTTGTTTTTCTCAAAGCACTTTATCAATATAATTATCAAACAGTAAATAGCTTTTTATAAAAGCTCTACTTTCATAAATTCTACTACTCGAAAGTTCCACTTCCAAATGCTTCAAAAGCTCTACTACTAATAATAATCCCAAATAGACTTTCAGACTTTTTTTGTTGGGTATAAAGGATATCCGGCAATGCCACAGAGCCCTTGTTGTGAAGCAACGTTACGCTCCATGTACATGAATCCTTTGTCACCCCAACCTTCACCCCATGAATTCTTCAATATCCAATATTCAGTTCCCCGACCATGGTCCTCATATATCCCATAACCAACAACCGTCATAGCGTGGGTCGCACAATTTCCACACGGACCTTTGTAGAGACCAGCAGAGTACCACCTCAAGTTTTCCCCGTCAGGACAAAAGGTAACTGTAACAGGCTGGTTCGCGACTGCTTGCATGAGCGCAGTCTCGTTATTTAAAGGCACCATCTCATAGCCGTCAATACTAGCTGACAGGTATAAGGATTGGTTGGCCTTGCAATCGCCGACAACTCCTTTGAAAGGGTAATCAACTTCTGATGCTATGCCTCCATTACTAATGACGTAAGAGAAGGCGCTGCCTCGGTATCCCCAGCGGCATCCACTGCTATGATGATCACAGTCCACAAGTTGTTGCGGTGCCAGAGTTATCAAATTGCCGGTCTTGATTTGAGCGATCCCTTCGATGGCAGCTACAGCAGTGAACGCCCAGCAGCTCCCTGTACAGTTGTTTGAGATAACATTATCTTTTTTGTATCCCGTTATTCTTTAAAATTAAATAGCGCATTAATTGTATCTTCTTGAGAATAAATAACTCGTTGTATGCTATATCTTACCACATCCCCCTTGAGACTTGGCGTTAGTGACTGCACCACTGGTTATCCAATTCACGCTTTTAGGTAAGTTGTTCAAGTTGGCATACCGAAAGCTTCCAGTCGTGGACTTTGGACGCCTGGAATTTACCTGAGCGCGTAGGTGAGAGGACTTGAACTCCTCATCGGTCATGTCTGCGAAATGGTTGAGACCGAGCCTATAAGTAAGATTACCAGCTCTATTGACAGACTCAATATACTCGTAGTTGTCCTTGAAGATTTGGAAACGCCGCTCCTGCTCTGTTGCATCCATATAGACTCGTCCATACTTAGCCATCCATTGCTCGAACTTTGCCTGTACGGATGCATCACCAATAGCACGAGCCATGGCTCCAGAGCTCCAAACACCGAAAACTAACAACGCAAGCACAAAGCATCGGTGAACCATTGCTGTGCGAAGACTTTGGGATGATTGCAGCTAGGTGGGTCAAATAGCCAGATAGTATTGGAGGGTGGTACAAAAATCAGAAAAACAAGGGATGAAATCTCTTGTTGCTGCTATATGTATATATATAATAATCATCATGATAGAAAGGTAATTAAATTTGTGTTTATCCATAATCCTCTTAAGATGAAAAGTGATCAAATTGCCCTTCTAAAAATAAATACCTAAAATAATAAAAAAGAAAATTCATGATTGCCTCCTATAACAACCTAAAATTGAGCTAATGGTCACAACTGTCCCCATGCATTAGTATATATAGCCCGATTATATGTTCCAAAATTAAGTGAATCAACAACAATATATGGAAAATGGATCAATAATAATATGGTTGAGAATATGCTAGTGAATCAGATCTTATATTGTAGTGAGTTATATCCGACATGGATGGGTCTAGATTCACTCTTTCTTCCATCGATCAGATTGCAGATATATTCACTTTCTTTTATAGAAAATAATCAGGCTATATATAGTAACATATTAATATAATTATGATAAAAAATTATGATAAAAAAACTTTTCACTTGAAATCAAGTTTTGGCAATGGAAAGTGGCTGGATAAGGTTTCCCTCTAAATGAAGCTGATGAGTAGTGCTTAGCTGTCCAAGTATTTGAAATGGCGTGAGGAAAAAGGAGATACGATGATACATAAAATAAATTATAATATAAGTATAGTATAATATAACTAAATTATACATACCTTTACTATCAAAATTTTAATATAAAATGTAAATATGTCATATGCTAAAGCTATCCGCTATACATGTATCTCATTTAAAATTTCTAAATTAATTTAAGTATTTGTTATGCTCGCTATCACAGACTTTGGAAGCATGGGCTTTACTGCAACCCATAGGTGGGAGGCCTCGAACTCCTCCTTGTTCATGTCCGCAAAATGGTTGAGGCCGAGCTTATACTTGCGATCGCCAGCTCTATTGATAGATATCCGTAGTTGTCATTGATGATTTGGAATTATCGCTTCTCTGATACATCCGTATAGGCTTGCCCATCCTTAGCCAATCTACTGCACATGCTTTGTCTGCATGAGCGTATCGCCAATGGCATGAGCATGGCTCTTGAGACCCAAAACCCGAATTAACAACGCAAGCACGAAGCATCAGTGACCCATTACTGTGTCAAGACTTTGGAATGATTGCAGTTAAGTGAGTTAAACAGCTAGATAGTGTTGGAGGGTGATAAGTAAAACAGAAGACGAAATCTCTTTGTGCTCAATTGAATGTCATTGCTACATGCATATATACATGTTGTCAATGAATCGAATGCAACTATAGAAATTCATACAATGACAATACAGAAAGAAAATCATGGTCATTGTAGGAAGGTAATTATCAAAACTGCCTTCCGCCATAATTCTCTTCTAAGGATGGGATGCCATGTTTGAAAGATGACCAAGATTGTTTCGAGCAATACTGTCCTTCTAAGAATAAATAGCTAAAATAAGAAGGGAAAAAAAAGAAAAAGGAGAGGTCATGATTGCCTCCTATAATAACTGAATATAGCCTGATTATATGTTACAAAATCAAGTGAATCAACAATAATATGGAAAATGGATCAGTAATGAAACCTCAATTAGCAGTCTTGAAGTAACGTTATCAACATATGACATCTCACCAACCTCGTGCAACAATTTGCAACACTCACTTGACATGCAGAGGACCTTTTTAATTCTAGAGGGCAGTGTCATAGTTGAAGCATAATCCTACTACCCAAGACAATGTTTAAGAATATGTTTAAGTCCCTTCTTGCAAACAATTTACAAAAACACCTACAAAAAAGAACTGAATAGATAAGGTTCTCTAAAATAATGATAAAAGCTACAATACTATATGCTTGGACTTTCTTTTAATAAACTTTTGATGATGATAATGCCACCGGTCCTGTCATCATCGCTTCATAGTAGTGTGCACCATAAGCAAGCCAGAGGCAGCACCTTCCTATCGAAAATGTTGAAATGTGAGAGAATAAAGCACCACAGGAATATAGACAGACCTGTCAAAGCACGCCCAACTCTGCCAGCAATCCTTGTTTATGGGTTCCATACGTCCATTAGCGAGGCGTGAAATTTCATTTTGGCCACGTATAATGGTTCCATCCTGAGAATTGGAAGTTTGCAAGATTAGAGAAGAGAGAGATATGAGTGACAGTCAGTGTTTGGTTTAGTGCAAAATTTTCTAATTGGATGAACATAACATACTGGATGAATGGATTGCAACTTTAGTGACATGTACACCATGATAGGAATCATCTATCACAAAAGTTATAATGAAGGAGAAATTGATACAACAATCGTTAAGCATTCGATGCGTGTACAGTATCAGCCAACGCCAGTTTAGGCAAACTTAGATATATGGTGGCTAGAATAGTGGCATTCGCAGATGCATTCTTAAATCTGATATAAGTGGACAAACCAACTTGATATGAAGGGGTGCAAGAAAGTCTAAAAACCAAAGGATCTTCTTTCTTTGCCAATTTATGTTATGTGAGGAGAGAAAGTTCCGCATTCTAGAAATGTCAGATAAAAGTACAAATGATACTAGAATATATATATATATATATATATATATATATATATATAATTAAATGCGGCCAAAAAACAAATATAGACATATGAATGCACACTACCATATACATATATAAGCCTCTAGCACATGATGTTGGATCTGAGGTGAAATCTTGTGTGGACTTATTATATAACATAAATACCGCTCCATTTTGGCTTCTGATGCATCAAGAGACAAGGGTGCCCAAACAATCTATGATCAGTGTTGGGATATATCGACCGATCCTGATGCCGACTCACCAACACCGACTCACCGACGGGTCACGACGCCGACCCATCCTCAATGCCGACTCACCGACGGGTCACGACGTCGACCCATCCTCAACGCCGACTCATCGACGGGTCCCGATGCCGACCCATCCTCGAGGACGGACCGACCGACTTTGCCCGACTGACGACGGGCAACTCCAACAGTAACTACCGATCATGCCCGGCCGGAACGTGTCGGCCAGACCGGCCAACACTACCTCTGATCGCCTGAAAGCCGATCTAGCATCGCCGACTCCCTGTCGGGTGGGACACCACCGACTCACCGTCGGTTTGGACAACTGACGTCCGACCTCTGTTGGCCCTTCTAGACACTGAACGAGCGGCATGGGCTGCAGTCCTATCAAGGACATGCCGTGCAACCGCCAGGGGGCGTTGTCCTGCCAGAAAATCTGGGGCGTTGTCCTGCCAAGGACACAAATTAATTTCTAGGACCTGTCAGCTCGTCAACGACGTGACAACCCTCAGTGATTTGATAATTCTCTAGTTGTCTACATCACCGATGGCGGGACCATACCACCTCTTACTATAAATCGGAGAAGGCAACAGTGCTGACGAGGTCTTTCCGAAACCCTTGAACCCTTCCTCTCTAGCTCTCGCTCTCTCCCTCTCTCGTTGAGCTCCTTGATTCTTTTCTACTGTTGCCTAGTCTCCTCTCTGACTTGACCGTCGGAGGGTCCCCGCCGGAGCCACCTCCGGTCAGTGCGGACTTTCTTTTGTAGGCGCTCGTTCCCGGCGATCAGACGACGAGGGGATTGGCCGCAACAGGTTTTGGCACGCCAGGTAGGGGTACAAGCTCCGGCGTCCCGACTTGGGCCCAACGTTCCGCTGGGGACCAACGGCCCGATCACCGACGATGCATCGGGTGCTTAAAAGGACCGATACATCCATGACGACGGGAGTTACACTCTTTCTACAGTTAAACCATCGGGCAGGATGATCGGCTGACTTGCCGACTCGGCCCCGATCGAGAAAGGCAAAGCGCCAACGCGACCAACATCGCATTCGCAACTTACCGACCAGGTCACGATCGGTCGAAGGATATTCGACTTACCACCGTTTATCACACGGTGCGACGTAAGTACCCGACCTAGGTCTGGGTAATGGAAACTCGACTTGTCATCGTTTTCCTGACTAAATGCGTCGGACACCATCCGACTAATTACATCAGATGACATTCGACCCTACGCAATGATCGGGTCATCGGGGTGTGCCCGAAGGTCGGTAGACCTTCGACCCCACGAACGACCTTCGACTCAACGAACGTGCCCGACTTATGTCGGGACGACGCACATTCGACTCTGACCTTCGACTCACGACCGGGCAACAGACATTCGGCTCCGGCCTCCGACGGGCGCACACTACGACCGCCGGATGGACGGTCTGTGATCGGAATTCACTTTGCCTTTTCTATGGCACATGTTGCCGACTATCTCGGCTAACGACTTGGGATGCTACCGAGTAAGGTATGTCGGGTCTACGACTCTACGATCCTACGACTCTACGACTCTAAGTCAGAGTGCATCTAAACATATGAAGGGAAGAATTTGAAAACACTTGATCACATTAAGTCTACAAAATTGGGCCGAAGCCCGATTACAAGTATGTAAAGCAAAGCAAAAAGTAACAAGACTTCGATCATCCTTCGGAGTCGATCTCTTCGATCGGGAGGAGCTCGGGGACGGCCGGTGTATCCACTTTGGTCGGCGCTAGGTCGGAGGTCGGAGCTGTCTCCACTTCGGCGATCTGCTCTGGGACGGCCTCCTCCACCGCAGTACCGCCCCCCGACGATGGGTCGGCCACCTCTTCTGTGGCCTGATCCTCGGGTCCTGGAGGGACGATGCCGTAGAGGTCGAGCTCCGGGTACAAGGCCTGGACTACATCCCGAGCATCTTCATACCCCACCCGGTACAACGCGAAGCCGCTTTCCAGGAGTTCCTCCTGATATTTGTCGAAGCCGCGGAAGTCCTCCACCGCCCGACATAGTGATTCCCTCGCCGACCTCACCTCCGCCTCCACCCGATCAAAAGACTCCTTCACCGACTCTGCCTCCGCCTTTGCTATGTCGATGTCGGCTTGTGCGATCGACAAGTCCTCCTCGGCCTTGGCGAGATTCCCCAGGCTAACCCGGAGTTGCTCGCGTTCGGCCTCGAGCTCGACGACGACACCATCCCGCTCGCGCCGTAGTTGGTGTGCGGTCCGACCCTTGCGCTTGGCTTCTCCGCGGGCCGACTTAAGTTCGGCCCCAAGATGAGAGATCTCGTCTTCAAGCCTCGCCTCCCGATCGGTCGACAGCTCCAACTGCTCGACCAGTATTGCCTTTTCGGCTTTGGCGGTCGTCACCCTATCCTTTCAGGCGTCCGGATATCCCCAAACCTCCGGTATCCGGCCTCTAGTTCAGACATAGTATAAATCAACTGCAAACGGGAACCGACCGTCAGAAAGATGAAATAATAAGGACAGTAATGGATGGAGGAGGCGAGGTGGAACTTACCCCGATCATGGTCGGATAAAAAGAAGACAGCATCTCGGTCACTTGCCGAGCCTTCAAAACCTCCACGTCGGCTGGAAGGAGGGTCCCCTGACATAGTCTCCTGGCCAAGTTATGGTCGGCCAGGGCTGACGCTCCCTCAGGTACCCGAGCGCCAGACGACGTGGCGCGATCCCCCGACCTTGGGTCATCAGCAGGGGCCATCCGGGCTGTCCCTCGATCGGCCGTCCAGGCCCATAGATCGGGGAAGGAAGGGATGCTCGAGCTTGATTGAGCACCCCCCGCGGCAGCAGCGGGTGCCGACGGAAGATGTTCGGGTTCCCGAACGATATCCTGCGCCTCCTCCATCAGCGAAACCACCGATGTTCCCTCGGTCATTCCCTCCATCGACTGCTCCTCCGGTAGCACTGTCGAAGCCGAAAGAACGATGATCGGCTCCGACTGATCGGCCGCCGACGCAGTTGCGGTCGGCGCTGCTGTCGAAGGCTTCTTCGGAGGTCGTGAGGGCCCGACCCCGGATGCCGACCTCTTCCTCGCCGCATACTATCTGATTTCGACATCAGTCGGCCTCATCCTCGGTGGCGTACCTGCGATTTCAATAAGAGAATCAGTACATGTTCGGGGACAAACGCGAAATAAAAAGATAACCGATGGATCAGACGGTACCTAGACGGGGGACTAGGCTCAGGCCAGCATCATAGAGGGCTTGTTCGGTAACAAGCTCCCTCTGCTTCGGTACCGATATATCCTTGAGTCGGTAGAAATCCTCCCGGTCGTCCACCTCCACTCGGCTGTTCTCGTTCGTCTCGGTCCGAGGCCCGCCCCAGCGGGAAGGAAAACCCCAAGGAGAAGAAGAGGAAAAGAAAAAGAACTGATTCTTCCACCCATGAATGGACGATGGAAGACCAGTGATGAAAGAAAGACCCTTTCGGGGATTGAAGAGCCACCACCCTCGGGCCTTAGGGTGGGGTCGGAGGACAAAAAATGCCCGAAAGAGAGAGATCCGAGGGTTGGTCGGCAAGAGCTGACACAACAGGGCGAAGCTGATTATCTACCGAACTGAGTTCGGCGCCAGTTGCGCCGGACAAAGTCCGTAATAATCTAGAAGATTCCGAACAAACTCTGGAATCGGAAGTCGAAGACCAGCCCGGAGGTCCTCGACATACAGAGCCACCTGGCCCGCGGGCGGGTTGTTGACTCGTCCCCCGGCCCCAGGGGCGAAGAGTCGGAACTGCTCCGGGATACAGTACTGATCCCGAAGCCGATCGACATTCGGCCCTGAAAACGAAGAGACCTCCACTTCCAGGGTCGACCGAAGATCACCGGTCGGGTTCCCCGACCGAGCCTCCTGAGGAGAAGTCCTGGCCATGATACCAGAACCAAGAAGAAGGAAAAGACAAAGGAGAAGAAGAAGAAAGGATTTCAAAGGAAACAAGAGCAAGGTAAAAGGAAACACCAGACTCGGATGGACCTTCCAAAGAAGGAAGGCGAGAGCAGCTACCTGAGACGGAGAGGGGACCATTTGGGCAGAGTCTCCGCAGCAAAAATATGAAAGGTGAGATTTGGAAAATGGGTGACTCCATATAGATAGGGCCTTTCGACGGTCGGGATGTGGCCGCGCCGATGAGGACCTCTCGGATGATCGACACGTGGCGGCATCCGGGCCCTCCTCTGGCCCGACGGTTCAGCGCACCCATCTCAGATCGGACCACGTCGCCTTTATTTGCACGAATGACGCCGGCCCAACGACCTCCCAACACGTGGCGGAAAGATAGTGCCTCAAAATTAATTCGCTGACGGCGATCCGCGTCCCCGATGGGATGCCTGACAATGGTCCGTGCTCCCAAGGGAGCGCCAGGCGACGGTTTGCGTTCCCCAGAAGACACCTGACACCGGGTCATCTGACACCAGATCGTCCGACACTGAGTCGTCTGACACCAGATTGTCCGACACTGGATCGTTTGACACCGGATCATCTGACATCGAATCATCGACCATCAGGATGCCTGACACCGATTTGTCCGGATCATCCGCTGGTGAGATCAGCAGAATCAAAACATGACGCAATGAAGAATCCACTCCTTTCGCCCGACGCCCCACCTGCGTGGAAATGCGGGCCGATGCAACATCAGGCTCAGGAGTGGGGGGGCAACTGTTGGGATATACCGACCGACCCTGATGCCGACTCACCAACGCCGACTCACCGACGGGTCATGACCTCGACCCATCCTCAACGCCGACTCACCGACGGGTCACGACGTCGATCCATCCTCAACGCTGACTCACTAACGGGTCCCGATGCCGACCCATCCTCGAGGACGGACCGACCGACTTTGCTCGACTGACGACGGGCAATCCCAACGGTAGCTACCGATCATACCCGGCCGGAACGTGTCGGCCAGACCGGCCAACACTACCTCTGATCGCCTGAAAGCCGATCTAGCATTGCCGACTCCCTGTCGGGTGGGACACCACCGACTCACCGTCGGTTTGGACAACCGACGTCCGACCTCTGTTGGCCCTTCTAGACGCCGAACGAGCGGCATGGGCTGCAGTCCTATCAAAGACATGCCGTGCAATCACCACGAGCCGTTGTCCTGCCAGAAAATCTAGAGCGCTGTCCTGCCAAGGACACAAATTAATTCCTAGGACCTGTCAGCTCGTCAACGACGTGACAACCCCCGGCAATTTGACAATTCTCCAATTGTCTACATCACCGATGGCGGGACCATACCACCTCTTACTATAAATTGGGGAAGGCAACAGTGCTGAGGAGGCCTTTCCGAAACCCTTGAATCCTTCCTCTCTAGCTCTCGCTCTCATCCTCTCTCGTTGAGCTCCTTGATTTTTTTTTACTGTTGGCTAGTCTCCTCTCTGACTTGACCATCGGAGGATCTTCGCCGGAGCCACCTCTGATCAGTGCGGACTTTCTTTTGCAGATGCTCGTTTCCGACAATCAGACGATGAGGAGATTGGCCGCAATAATCAGAAAGAGCTTCAGAAGTGTTTTCATCTGACAATCTCAGACATCATGATCGAATGTCTGAGAACAACGGAAGACCATCCAAGATTGTCTCGCTCTTTGGAAATAGCCATGAGAGGAGGGAGTGGAGGTGATGGAGGAGGAGGCGGCAGGCAAGGTGCCCTCCTTGTCTTCCCCAAGCTAAAGTAAAGAATCAAACAAGAACCCAAACAAAAGAAGATCAGAACAAAACAACAAATGTTAATTTATTTATTTATTTTTTTTAAAAAGGAAAAACCGCACATGGCTCCGATAAGGCGTCGCCAAGATGGGCGAAAGACTCTTCCTGGTGTCCGGAGCACAACGCCGCCATTATCCATACAGCATTTCTTGGTGGCGGAAATTGAAGAGGAAACACACAAATCCCATTCTTTGGAGTCGAGAAACCCAAGAAAACCTCAAAAATTACAAGAACGGTGAGAAACTCTATCTCATCGATCGAAAGCTACTGGTATCGATCACGTCACGGCTCTTTCCACTGCCCCAAAGTAGATGGATCTCCTGATGGCAGAGGCGAAGGCAGGCCGCGAGGAGAGGCGAGTTCTTCGCAAGGATCTGGGGGAGGGTCGGGTGGGCTAGGGTTTGAAAACCCAACTCGGTAGCGAGAGAGAATAGAGGACGCGAGAGAGAAGGGAAGGACGGGTGGGCGTGAGAGAACTTTAAAATTGCATACTAAATGAAGCACCTATTGAATATGATAAAACTAATATCATAGATCCGTTTGTTAAGACATAGCAGCTCCTTGTTACAACTATTGGTATAGGAGCAAGTGTCTGACACTATTATATGCCTTTGCTTAAAAAAATCTGTTACAATAATAATCGAAGGCCGTGGACTTCGCAAGCATGGGCTCTAAAACAACGCATGGGGATGGGAGAGAGCTTGAGGCCGAGCCTACATGAAAGACTCGATGTAAACAATCAGATAGTAGACTAAAACAATATAAAAAAGGAGAGAGCACATGCCAGAACTCCGATCCAAGATGATCTAAACCATGATTCCATGAAAAACAGGTGTAAAAAGGCTTTCATGACAAGCATATTCTGGTAATAAACACACGAACTGTTGGAGGATACCCACCGACCGACCGACGACCGACCGACCGACCGACCGACCGACGGCCCGACCGACCGACTGGCGGACCGACCGACACACGGCCCGACCGACCGACTGGCGGACCGACCGACACACGGCCCGACCGACCGACTGGCGGACCGACCGACTCCGACTGGGCGAGAACCCGACCGATCGTCGGTCGGGGCGACCAACTGACGGATGCTATCACCGGCCATTCAACAATCCATCGCCGACTGGGGATATGTCGGGCGTATCCATCCCGACCGACTGAACCCAGTGGACTGATGGCCGACTCACAAGATGCTCGCTGACCAATGGAGGGGGCCGACACCACTCAGCTGGTTACCGACTTTGGGTCGGTCGGCTCCTCCAACCACCGTACAGCCGCCAGACGTTGTCAGCTCTGACACGGACATGCGGCACGGCTACCTAGGGGCATTGTCCCGCACAGGGCATAGTCAACCCTGGTGATTGGACAGCCACACGGCGACATGACGTTTTCACGGCGACTCTGACAGTCCACAGTGAGTTGACAATTCCTCACTTGTCCGCGCCATTAATGACGGCGCCATACCGTGCTCCACTATATATACCGGGGAAGGCAACAGTGCAAGGGATCGATCCGCCCGTCTCTCTCACATACGCAGGCTCGCTCCTCCCTCTCTCTCTCTCTCTCGATTGAGCTCTCTCTTCATTTCACTGTTGCCCAGTCACCTCTCTGACTTAACCGTCGGAGGGTCCCCGTCGGAGTCGCCTCCGGTCAGTGCGGACTTCATTTTGCAGGTGCACGCTTCCCGACGATCGGACGACGAGGCGATTGGCCGCAACAGATTGGCGCGCCAGGTAGGGGACAGAATGACAAAGACAAGAGCTCAACGATCGAGAGTCACTGGGTCGGCCAGGCGCTCTTCCCGTCGGGAAGAGGCCTCTTCACCACCACCGGCGGCGGAGCCTAGCTCTCCGCGCCCTGCAGTGACCACGGAGGCCCAGATTGCGGCCATCGTACAGCAGTGACCGTACTGACCGATGCAGTCAAAAGCCTCCAGCAGCAACCGGCGGCCCGACCTATGCCTTCCAGGAGCAGCCGCCGACGACCGCGCCGATCCCCGTCGCCTCCATGCGAGCGCTCCCAACAGCGCTCCCACGGAGAGGAGGAGGGACGACCACGGCGCGACGACCGACGGTCCCAGCGGCCCTCTCCCTCCCCGTTGGAACAGGCAAGGAAGGAGAAGCGGCCGCGCGCACCGTCGGCCTCCCTTTCAGAATCTTCCGGAGACTCCACTCCTGGGGTCTCCCAGCATCGACGAGCGGACGACTATGAGCGACGGTTCGAGGAAATCGACCGCCGACTCGCCCGACTGCAGACGGACGGCCAGAAGTCTTCCAACGACCTCGACTTCCAGACCGCCCAACCTCTCTCCCGACTGGTTCTCGACGAGCCGATTTCAAGTCGGTTCAAGATGCCGCACGTGGAGCCATACGACGGCTCCACCGACCCAGTCGACCACCTCGAGAGCTATAAAGCTCTCATGACGATCCAAGGGGCAACCGATGCTCTTTTCTGCATCGGCTTCCCCGCCACGCTCCGCAAGGTTGCCAGGGCTTGGTACTCCGGTCTTCGATCGGGCAGTATCCATTCCTTCGGGCAGCTCGAGCACTCGTTCGTGGCCCATTTCAGCACTAGCCGAAAGCCGCCGCGAACGTCGGACAGCCTTTTCTCCCTCAAGCAGGGGGAAAACGAGATGCTCCGACACTTCGTGGCGCGATTCAACGCGGCCACGCTCGAGGTCCGGGACCTCAACGAAGACATGGCTGTCTCAGCCATGAAGCGGGGCTTGAGGGCGTCCCGATTCACTTATTCTCTGGACAAGACCCTCCCCCGGACTTATGCCGAACTACTGGAGCGCGCATACAAGTATATGCGTGCGGACGAAGGAGCGTCCGACCGACGCTTGGCCGAGCCCAGAGGCCCGAAGGAGAAGCGGAGAAAAGGTCGGGAGCCCACCGAACCAAGCAGGCCCCCGACCGATAGTCGGCTCTCTCCATCCCGACGAATCTAAAAATCGCCCCGACGATAGACTCCGAGGCCGGTGCGTCCCAAGTACGACTCATACACTCCTCTCTCCGCTCTCCGTGCGCAGATCCTGATGGAGATCGAGGGAGAGGAATACCTGCGACGGCCTCCGCCTCTGAAGGCAAAGGGCCTCGACCGTCGGAAGTACTGCCGGTTCCATCGGAGCCACGGCCACGACACCGAGCGGTGCATCCAGTTGAAGGATGAGATCGAAAATCTCATCCGCCGGGGGTACCTCGGCAAATTTCGGAAGGGTCCGCCGACCCAATCGATTACCGATCGACGCCCCCAGCCGACTGAAGAGGTGCCGACTAACCAGCCGACGGTCGGAGTCATCAACATGATCTCCAAGCGGCTGGACCCGGGGACGTCTGCAGGAGGGGAGCCGACGAAAAGGCCACGCCCGGACGACGTGATCACCTTCACAGAAGACGACGTTCGGGACATCCAGACTCCCCACGACGACGCTGTTGTTTTATCGGCGACAATAGCCAATTATGATGTAAAATGAATTTTTGTTGATAATGGAAGTTCGACAAATGTTTTATTTTACTCGACCTTCTCCCGAATGCGACTGTCAACTGACCGACTTAGGAGGGTCCCTGTGCCACTGATCGGCTTTGCCGGAGACACCGTCACGACAGAGGGAGAAATTACCCTGCCAGTGACGGTCGGCGCCGAACCACAGCAAAGCACGGTCTCCCTCACTTTCGCGGTCGTCCAAGTTCCTTCGGCCTACAACGCCATACTCGGACGACCCGGACTGAACGCCCTCAAGGCGATCTTCTCGACGTACCATCTCCTTGTTTGATTTTCGACCAAAAATGGAGTCGGAGAGATGCACGGAGATCAACAGCTCGCCCGACGATGCTTCCCAATCTCCGCTCAAAGCGACGAGACGAAGGATCCTCTAACAATCGACAAACTGGACCAACGGGAGGAAGAAGGATGGGGTTTGCCGGCCGAGCAGCTCGAGGCGATCCCGATAGGAGAAAGTTCCGACAGGAAAGTTTGGGTCGGGTCTCAATTGCCCGACGCCGAACGACGCTGACTGACGGAGCTGCTAACGGCCAATGTCGACATATTTGCTTGGTCGGCAGCAGATATGTCGGGCATCCCTCCAGAAACAATAACTCACCGACTCAACATCGACCCGACGATGAAGCCGGTGAGGCAGAAGAAAAGGTCCTTCGCCCCAGAGAGGCAGAGGGCCATCGACGAAGAAGTGGACAAGCTACTCGAGGCAGGCTTCATTCGAGAATCCACGTATCCCGATTGGCTCGCCAATGTTGTCATGGTCAAGAAAGCCAATGGGAAGTGGAGGATCTGCATCGACTATACCGACCTCAACAGAGCCTGTCCAAAGGATAGCTTCCCACTTCCGAAGATCGACCAGCTGGTGGATGCGACGTCCGGATTTCGACTGCTCAGCTTCATGGACGCCTTCGCCGGGTACAACCAGATCCGGATGGCGCCTGAAGACGAGGAGCACACCGCATTCGTAACTCCCAAGGGCCTCTACTGTTATCGGGTGATGCCCTTCGGATTGAAGAACGCCGGCGCCACCTACCAGCGACTCGTCAATAAGGTCTTCAAAGACCAGATCGGGCATAACATGGAGGTGTACGTGGACGACATACTGGTAAAGAGCACGCAGATCCCAAACCATGTTCAGGATCTCGAGGAGACCTTTTGCACCCTTCGACGACACCGAATGAAGCTCAACCCGACCAAGTGTGCTTTCGGGGTGACCTCAGGGAAGTTCCTCGGATTCCTCGTTTCTCAGAGAGGGATCGAGGCCAACCCTGAGAAGATAAAGGCAATCCTCGACATGCATCATCCGAACACCAAGAAGGAGGTCCAACAGCTGAACGGAAGAATCGTCGCTCTTAGCCGATTCATTTCCCGGTCGGCTGAAAGGTGCCTCCCGTTCTTCAAGATTCTGCGTCAAGCGGACGGTTTCTCTTGGTCGGATGAGTGCGAGCAGGCCTTCGAAGACCTGAAAAGGTACCTGGCTTCCCCGTCGCTGCTCGTAAAGCCGCGAGCCGGGGAGACCTTGTATCTCTACTTGGCCACATCTTCCGAGGCGATCAGTTCGGTGCTCGTTCGGGAAAACGAGTGCCGAACTCATCAGCCCATCTACTACACCAGCAAAGTGCTCCACGGCGCCGAAGCCAGATACTCAGAGACGAAAAAGATGATTTTCGCCCTGACCGTCTCCGCGCAACGGCTTCGACCGTACTTCCAGGCCCACGCCATCGTGGTACTCACCAACCAGCCCCTGAGGGCAGTACTGCGCCGGCCCGACACATCCGGACGACTCGCTAAGTGGGCGATGAAGCTTAGCGAGTTCGACATTCAGTACCGACCAAGGCCTGCCCTGAAGGCCCAGGTCTTGGCCGACTTCATCGCCGAATGCCCGACGACCGACCTAGAGTCGGGAGCAGAAGACCCGGGACGAGATGCGGTCTCTGAGCCAGACCCGATCTCCACCTGGGTACTCCACATCGACGGAGCCTCCAACGCTCAGGGAAGCGGGGCCGGGCTCCTGCTCACGAATTCGGATGGGGTGGTCACCGAGTACGCCCTCCGGTTCGACTTCAAGGCCTCCAACAATCAAGCCGAATACGAGGCACTCCTCGCTGGCTTGAGGATGGCGAAGGAGCTGGGCATCGACAGCCTCCGGGCATTCTCCGACTCTCAGCTGATTGTGGGGCAGGTCAAGGAAGAATTCGAGGCGCGAGATCCGACCATGATCAAGTACCTTCAGAAAGTGAAGGACCTCGTGGCACACCTCGAGTATTTAGAGATCTCCCACATCCCCAGGACGGAGAATGCCCGTGCCAACGCTCTCTCCAGATTGGCAACGTCGGCCTACGACTCTTTGGGTCGAACGTTCGTCGAAAACCTCCAGCAACCGAGCATCGATCGGGTCGAAGAAGTGCAGCAGCTAACGTCCGAACCAAGTTGGATGGACCCGATCGTCCGGTACCTGACCGACGGGATCAGTCTCGAAGATCCCGCGGAGGCCAAGCGACTCCGTTGGTCGGCCTCGCAATATGTGATCATGGACGGCCGACTCTATAAAAGGTCATTTTCCCTCCTTTTGCTCAGGTGCTTGGGGCCGACCGACGCCGACTACGCTCTCCGAGAGGTTCACGAAGGAATTTGTGGAAATCACTTGGGGGGCAAGTCCCTAGCCTTCAAGGTCTTGCGACAAGGCTACTACTGGCCGACCATGAAGAAGGATGCGACAGAGTTGGTCCGGAGGTGCGAGCCATGCCAAAAGTATGACAATATCCAGCACCAACCGGCCAGCCAAATCGCTCCCATTGTCGCTCCGTGGCCCTTCGCCCAGTGGGGAGTCGACATTCTCGGTCCATTCCCACCAGCGTCGGGCCAAAGGAAGTTCATCGTTGTCGCCATCGACTACTTCACGAAGTGGGTCGAGGCCGAACCCTTGGCGCAGATCACTGAGCGAAAGATGGAGGACTTCATCCAAAAGTCCATCATCTTCAGGTTCGGATTGCCGCACACCATCATCACCGACAACGGACGGCAATTCGACAACCAAGACTTCAGAGACTTCTGCACCAGGTTCCACATCCAGCATCGATTGACTTCAGTCGGGCACCCACAGTCCAACGGTGAGGTCGAGGTGACCAACCGAACCTTGCTCCATGGACTCAAGACCCGACTCAATGAAGCCAAAGGTCTCTGGGTCGACGAGCTGGGCTCCGTTCTGTGGGCTTACCGAACGACCCCCCGCGTCCCGACCGGGGAGTCGCCGTTCAGTTTGGCCTACGGGACAGAAGCTATGATCCCGCTCGAGATTGGCCTGCCATCTTCAAGGGTCGAGCAGTACCAAGAGCCAGACAACTCCGAGAGTCGGAGGGCCGACCTAGACCTCCTCCCCGAGCTACGAGATGAGGCTCAAATCCGAATGGCTTCATACCGACAGAGGGTCGCCCGGTACTACAACGCCAAGGTCAGACCGAAACTTTTCAGGCCTGGCGACCTGGTCTTGAGGAAGGCAGAAATGTCGAAGCCCTTGGACCAAGGAAAGCTGGCTCCCAACTGGGAAGGACCCTACAAGGTTGCAGACACCTTCGGGCCGAGAGCCTATCGGCTGGAGACCCTTGAGGGGAAGCCCATTCCCCGGACTTGGAATGCCGACAACTTAAAGCTGTATTACCGGTGAATTTTGTAATTCAAAAGTCGGAATACAAGTTCAGCTTGAAAGTTCGGAGTTTTAACTCTTCAACTAATGATCGGTGCTCAGCCCCGACGTATCGACGTGGACCTAGCATCCACCTAAAACCGACGACCTCATCGTCGGTAACGCATTGGACCCTTACAAGGACTGATGCATCTACAATGACGAGAGTTAACACTCCTTCGACGATGCGTCGGACCCTCACAAGGGCCGACGGACTCTGATGAATGGGAGTTGCACTGCTTCGACTTTCGGCAACACATCCGCCCCTGACAAAGGCCGATGCATCTGTTGCGACGGGAGTTCATACTCCTTCTACGGTCGAATTTTCGGGCCAAACCATCGGCCGACAGGCCGATCGGGCCCCGACCAAAGAAAGGCTAAAAGCCCACGCGACTGTCGTCGCGACTTCCGACCAGGCTACGGCCGGTCGAGGGATATTCGGCTTACCACCGTCTATCACACGACGCGACCTTAGTCGCATCTACGACTTACCGACCAACCTACGGCCGGCTGAACGACATTCGGCTTGCTACCGTATGTCGGAAGACACAGAACCCGACGCAAGAGTATGGGGACCCGACTTACTATCGTTCCCCCGACACTGCGCCGGACGACGACCGACTAAACGCATCTACGGAAGCCCGACTACCGAACCTTTACCAGGTTCGGTCGGCTCCCGACTCAACAGATGCACCCGACTGACGACTTCGACTATCGGAAGCCGACCTAAAGTCGGGACACATTCTACTTTCAGGGCTGCGCAAGTTATCGAAGTCCTACCGACTTACGTGAGTCAGCAACTTACTTAAGTTAGCGACTAAAGTTCGACATCGCAGCAATGATCGGCATTACAAACAAGAAGAAAAAGAAAAAAGTTTCATTCATTGATGAAAAGAAATTACAAAGTCGGGTCGAAGCCCGGTTACATGTATTTTCAGAAAACAAAAAAGGCGAAGATAGTCGGCAGGGCCGACCATCCGTCCTAGTCGATCTCTTCGACCGACGGAGGATCGGGGATGATCGGCGTCTCGGCCATGAGCGGTGCTGGGTCGGCGGCCGGAGGATGGGCTTCAGTCGGTAAGGGAACTTCGGTCGGTGCCTGCTCCGGGGTGGCTTCCTCCACCACGACGACGCCTCCCGACGGCTGGTCGGCCACCTCCTCGGTCCCTTCTCCTTCGGCCCCTTCCTCCTCGGCTAGCAGCGGGATGACGCGGCTGACGTCCAACTCCGGGTACAAGGTATGGACGGCGTCCCGACCGTCCTCGAACCCGACCCGGTATGAGGCGAAGCCCGATTCGGGCATCTCCTCCCGGTATTGGTCGGAGGATCGGAAGTCCTCCACCGCCTGATCGGCCGACTCCCTCGCCGACCTTGCCTCGTCCTCAGCACGGGCGAGCTCCTGCCTCGTCAACTCCGCCTCGACCCTCGCCATTTCGGCGTCGATCTGGGCGATGGACAGCTCCTCTTCGGCTTCCGCGAGCTTCTCCAGGCTGACCCGAAGTTGCTCGCGTTCCCCTTGGAGTTCGGCGGTGGCACCATCTCGTTCACGTCGAAGGCGACGCACGGCCCGACCTTTGTGCTTGGCCTCCTTCTTGGCCGACCGGAGTTCGGACCCAAGCCGGGAGACCTCATCGACTAACTTGGCCTCCCGGTCGGCCGACTGCTGGAGTTGGTCGGCCAACATTGCCCTCTCAGCCTCGACCGCTGCCGACTTCTCCTTGAAGGCTGCCCGAACGTTGCCGAACCTCCGGTACCCGGCCTCCAGTTCGGACATTGTAAAGATCAGCTGCCGATGGAAAAGAGCTTCGTCAGAATCGCATAACACGAAAAATTTCTAAGTTAAAGGAAAAAGTGATGCGAAGCTTACCTCAACCATCGTCGGGTAGAACCGCGACAGCATCTCGGTCACCTGCCGAGACCGCAGCGACTCTACGTCGGCTGGGAGGAGGATCCCTTGGCACAACCTCCTCGCAAGGTTGTGGTCGGCCAACGCCGACGCACCCTCGGGGTAGCATGCGCTGGGAGGCATTGATCGGCTCCCCGACCTATCCTCTTCCGCGGGCTCCATCGGGGCTTTCCCCCGATCAGCTGCCCTGACCGACGGGACTGGCAACGACGGGACGCTGGAGTTCGACCCGGCACCCCCCGTTGCTCCAACGGACGCCGCCGGACGATGTTCGGTTTCCCGAACACCATCCGGCTCCACCCGCACCGGCGAAGCCGCCGATATTCCTTCGGCCGCCTCCTCAGTCGGCCTCTCCTCAACTTGGACCGTCGGAGCCGCGAGGGCTATTACCGGCTCCGACTGGTCGGTTGCCGACGCCTCGACGGTCGGCGGGGCTGGGGCTGGTTTCTTTGCAGGGCGCGAAGGGCCGGCCCCCGACGCTGGCCTCTTCCTCGTGGCAAACCGCCGAATCTCGGCATCCGTCGGCCTCATCCTCGGTGGTGTCCCTGCAATACCGATAAGAACGTCAAAGGCTGGACCAAAAGCTGACCAAAAGATGAACAAAAAGAAAGGCCGGGGGATCGGGCGATACCTATTCGGGGGACCAGACTCAAGCCGGCGTCATAGAGAGCTTGTTCGGTAACAAGCTCCCTCTGCTTTGGTACCGACATATCCTTCAGTCGGTGGAAGTCCTCCCGGTCGTCCGCTTCCACCCGACTGTTGTCGTTGGCCTCGGTTCGGGGTACACCCCAACGAGAAGGAAAGCCCCAAGGAGAAGAGGAGGAAACAAAGAAAAATTGGTTCTTCCACCCATGAATGGACGATGGAAGACCGGTGATGAAAGCAAGACCCTTCCGGGGGTTGAAGAGCCACCACCCTCGGGCTTTAGGGTGGGGTCGGAGCACAAAAAATGCCCGGAAGAGTGAGACGCGGGGGTTGGTCGGCAAGAGCTGACACAACAGCGCGAAAAAAATGATTAAACGAACAGAGTTCGGCGCCAGTTGCGCCGGACAGAGTCCGTAGTAATCAAGTAGATTCCGGACGAACTCCGAAATCGGAAGTCGAAGACCCGCGCGAAGGTCTTCAACGTACAGCGCCAGATCGCCAGGCGGAGGGTTGTTGACCCGACCGCCGGCCCCTGGAGCAGAGAGCCGAAACTGCTCCGGGATGCGATAGTGCTCCCGAAGCCGATCGACATTCGGCCCCGAAAGCGAGGAGGCCTCATCTTCCGGAGCCGATCGGGAGTCGTCGGTCGGGTTCCCCGATCGAGCTCCCTGGGTCGGATTCCTGGTCATTATGCCGGAACCGAAAGAAAAGAAAGAGAAGAAAGGGAAGAAGAAGGAGAAGAGGAGACCACGAACCAGATGGACCCTCCGCTAGCGAAGAAGAGCTCTGCCCGCGACGACTGAGAAATCGCCCGGACAGAGTTTCCCCAGCGAAATGTGGCAAGTGTGGGTCAGGGGTCCGAGAGGTCCTATATATATAGGGCCGACCGACGGTCGAGATGCTTCCGCGCCGACCGAAGACCTGCAGATGCGCGACGCGTGGCGCCCGTCGGTTGGCGGACGAGTCGGCGCGCCCCGTCCCGGGACGGCCGCACCGCCCACATTAAATGCCGGAGGGGGCGCCGGCCAACCACCTTGACACGCGGCACACAGGGAGCGGCTCCGCATTTATGCGCCCGCATCGATTCGCGTTCCCGATGGGACGCCTGACAGTGCCCCACTCTCGCGCGATCGGCGCCGAATATCCGGTCGTCTGACGCCGTATCGTCCGGCGCCCGATCTTCTGACACCGACGTAACGTCTGACGACGACAAGACGTGACGTCTGACACCTGACGCCGACGTGACATCTGACATCGACTAGACGTCCGGATCGCTTGGCATTCATGAGGCGTCTGACATCGGGTCATCCGGCGGTACGGTCGGATCTACACATGCGACAAATCCACTCCCAGTCATCCGGGATCGCTGTCCGAATGAAAGCATCGGCCAGCTCACCACCCGACTTAGGAGCGGAGGGGGGCAACTGTTGGGGGATACCCACCGACCGACCGACGACCGACCGACCGACCGACCGACGGCCCGACCGACCGACTGGCGGACCGACCGACCGACGGCCCAACCGACCGACTGGCGGACCGACCGACACACGGCCCGACCGACCGACTGGCGGACCGACCGACTCCGACTGGGCGAGAACCCGACCGATCGTCGGTCGGGGCGACCAACTGACGGATGCCATCACCGGCCATTCAACAATCCATCGCCGACTGGGGATATGTCGGGCGTATCCATCCCGACCGACTGAACCCAGTGGACTGATGGCCGACTCACAAGATGCTCGCCGACCAATGGAGGGGCCCGACACCACTCAGCTGGTTACCGACTTTGGGTCGGTCGGCTCCTCCAACCACCGTACAGCCGCCAGACGTTGTCAGCTCTGACACGGACATGCGGCACGGCTACCTAGGGGCATTGTCCCGCACAGGGCATAGTCAACCTTGGTGATTGGACAGCCACACGGCGACATGACATTTTCACGGCGACTCTGACAGTCCACAGTGAGTTGACAGTTCCTCACTTGTCCGCGCCATTAATGACGGCGCCATACCGTGCTCCACTATATATACCGGGGAAGGCAACAGTGCAAGGGATCGATCCGCCCGTCTCTCTCACATACGCAGGCTCGCTCCTCCCTCTCTCTCTCTCTCTCTCTTGATTGAGCTCTCTCTTCATTTCACTGTTGCCCAGTCACCTCTCTGACTTGACCGTCGGAGGGTCCCCGCCGGAGCCGCCTCCGGTCAGTGCGGACTTCATTTTGCAGGTGCACGCTTCCCGGCGATCGGACGACGAGGCGATTGGCCGCAACACGAACCAATTCAAGAAACTATTGGTTTGCGTCATAAGCATAAG
Source organism: Elaeis guineensis (assembly GCF_000442705.2). NCBI lineage: Eukaryota > Viridiplantae > Streptophyta > Magnoliopsida > Arecales > Arecaceae > Elaeis > Elaeis guineensis. Next base: position 120,880,359 of record NC_025994.2, on the reverse strand, counting down.
CTAAACCAGCTCAAAGTAGCATAATGATGCACAAGATTAACTTGAAGTACATGAATCCATCGATACTTAGATTTCCTCTTAGATTTCCGACGTAACACCAGTAAACAAATAGCTAACCAAAGCATAATTAACTTTATAGTGTCCAAAAAAAACAAAGGAAATATGTGGATCTAAACAAGGCAACTAAACCTTTAGGATTCTAAAGAAAACTAAATAAGGCATATTTTTGGCTAATCTCAATCGATGTACCCGTAGTTGTCCCCGAAGATTCGGAATCGTCACTCGTCCTCTGCTCATTCTTATAGACCCATACATACCAAGCCATCTATTGCTCGTGCCTTGTTGACCTAACCATTGTTCTCTTGGGTTTGCTTGAACACATTAGGACAAAGTCTTAGAATTTGTCATCGATCATGTCCACGATATTATTGAGGCCGATCGTATATGTAAGATTGCCAGCTTTATTGATAGACTTGACGTACTCGTAGTTGTCCTTGAAGATTTCAAATCATTGCTCCTTCTCTGTTGCATCCATGTAGACCTGCTTGTGCTTAGCCATCCACTGCTCGAACTTTACCCACACGAATGCGCAGCTAATAGCACGAGCTATGGCTCCAAAGATTCAAACACGCAGAACTATCAACACACGCACAAAGCATCTATGAGCCATTGCTATGTAGAGACTTCGGGATGATTACGACTAAGTGGATTAAGTTGATAGTGTTGCAGGGTGTCAAGAATTTAGATATCAAGAAACCTGCTCGAGTTCTACAGTCTAGAGGATTGTTATCCTACAAAACAAATCTCAATATAAAAATAAAATCATAAGGTGAAAATTGTTTATATAAAACTTTCTATTGGGGTTTACCGGGAGTCTCATAGCCTCCCTCTTCCTCTTCTTCTTCAAAATCGGGGACATTCCCCTTCTTCCTTCCCTTCCTCTCAAACACGGTAGGGAGAGGCCAGCGACTAGTCATCCAAAGAAGTGTCCGACGAGGGTGAAGGCCCCGATTATAGCCATGGCCGACGTTGGTTGGTGAAGCCAAAACAAGGGAAAGAAGGTGCAGAACAGGGGAGACCCTGTGCATGCCCAATCCCTCACCATAAGTTGTAGCAAATATGGAAAATTAATTTGATTATGGTCATAACAGAAAGGTAATCAAATTTGTCTTCGCAAAGATGATCTAGTTTGTTTCTAGCAACTTCTAAGAAAGAATGGTTAAAGTAAGGAGAGTAGATGTCATGATTGCCTCCGATGATGACTATTAATGGCACCATTTTCATGAACTGAATTATTTTTCATGTTTCAAATGGCAGGTCATTGGTGTATTTGAACAAAAAATTGTAATAGGATGGAATCTTGTAACACCAACTTTGGTAATTTTTTGATTTTAAAATTGAACAGTGAAATGGCTCTGAATAAATTTTATGCTCGGTGAATAACTTTGAAAAATTACCAAGTATATAAAAAATTTTAGAAAATCTATCAGTTCCCATTGATTATGTGTTGACCAAATCTCAGGCGTGTTGATCATCGCATCATCATAACTAGGCTAGTAGTCACGACCATCTCAATATATTAGCATGCATAGCCTGATTATATGTTCCAAAATGAAGTAAATCAACAGCGATATGAAACACAGAATATGCCAGTGAATCAATGTCATATAGTAGTGAATCAAAACCAAAATAAAATTCTCCCCATCTTCTCCATTGACCGAATTATATTATATGGTAGTAAATTTTCATTTTGTTTTTCTTTTTGTTAAATGTGAATCCTCCATACACTTAGCCCACTCCAAATTAACTCAGGGATACAAGAGAAATAATATTTTGGAAAATGTTTTGAACACCTATATTTTTGGCCAATATTAAAATAATGAATGCTCACTTCTAACATGAAAATGGAGGGTCAAATTCATTGTTGGAAAGTCCCTCACACCAACAAAAAACGGCAACCATAGAGTTTCATAAACATCCACGTGCCTACTATGTAGTTGAGCTAGATGATATCCACGGATTCTGGACCATGACGTGATTGTCTAGGTAACACAGCTCATGAAGAGATCAGCATAGTTGTGAATGAATCATGATAATGTGTGTTTATGTTTGATCAATGGTTTCTTGGTGTTGTTCCAATTAGAGAAGTAGAAAGAAAGTCTAAGAAGTCCCTCTATGCTCATCTCTCTTACGTAATTAGTTATAATATATTAACTTAATTTTTCTCTTACAATTTTTAGATGATGATTTGTTGCCTCAATAGATAAGAGGAACCAAAGTTGGAGGATGGAGGCTTCCATAGGAACTGAGAACTTGATATTGAGAACTTATACAAATATGATCTGTTGTCATTGGAATCTGGAAAAAATATTTAGGTCAATAGGCAACTGAGGTGATAGGGTGAGGTCGGTTGCACTTTGAGTTGGAGAGTAGTAAGGAACAAGTGGAATCCCAACTGTGAATCTAGTTGAACTTCTATGATCTATGATCGATTTGCAAAAGAACTTTTTTTGCAGAAATTTATTTGATAGGAGACTATCTGATGTTCAAGTCAGTCAAATTTTTTAAAAATAATAGCATCGGATACCTGATATTTTTCAAAGCATGATGAGCGATCACGCATGCCTATGGATCGACTACTATTTGTTTATCAGATTCTCCAATTTGGGCTGCTCATCATGCTTAATCTTGGAAAATGTGTAATGCACATTAAGGGATTTAATTTGTTCCATTGAACCTGACCCAAGCCCCTTCCTTCATGCCATGTAGTAAATTGCATTGAATGGGTCAACTCAAGGGAGTTCACTGTTTAGCAATGTGATCAAGTAGTGCAAATAGAGACGAAGCAAAGTTCCACATGCCGATTGGGATATTAGTCATGCCATTCCCATGTATTACTTTATGTACTCTCCTTTAACATGTTGGTGTAGTAAATCGGGTTGTGGGTACAGGCAAAGCATCTTCCTACCAGCGTTGTGGAGAACAATAACAGCGTTGTGGAAACACTATTAATAAGGCTTAAATTGTGAATCTCCCCTAGCATGCAAGAGATATGCAACTAATTGGTTATAAATCTATATATGTTTGATAACATGACATGGTAGATGATGCAACCATTGACACATGTGAGAAGTTTTGGAATTATTTAAGCACTACTTGGTTTGTTGCTGGACTATTAATCTATATATTGAAGCAAAGAGCGGAGACAGAAAAAAAAAAAAATCAAACAAAATTATTGATTTATTTTTGGTCAAGCTTTTCTCACCATATAGGGATGAGCATGTCAGAAAATTTGTTTGCACATTTTCATGGTAGAAAGATAGGTGTGGGGACATGCTACCGATATTTGAGTAGCCAAAAAAGAGATTTTTGAAAAAAAGATGATTCAAATATATAGCATGGGCCCATATACTTTGATCTTGAAGAACTTAATTAAGCTATTGTCATACTACCCATTCGAAGATAGATGGATATGATTAGATGGGGAGATGGGGCTATTCGGGGTTATGATAGAAGAGATTTACTGTTACCATTATGCCTAAATTAGAGTCCTACTAGTCATATAGAAGAAAGATAAAATAAAGATAAAAAAATAAGAGAAAAATTAGATTTATTGATATATTGAAGATCTTTTCTCAGCATACATTCCGTCTTATTTCTACTATGACATAAACAATATAATAATTGCTTGCTTCCACGATGATGGCCAATGTTCAACTTCAATTTCTAATTATTCCGGCTGCTGAGATTCCCAAGATGCCATAGTAGAAGATTTCTTAGGCTTTTTTTGTTGGGTATAAAGGATATCCTGCAATGCCACAAAGCCCTTTGGGTAAACCAACGTTACGCTCGATGTACATGAATCCTTTGTCACCCCAATCTTCACTCCATGAATTCTTCAATATCCAATATTCAGTTCCCGGATCATGGTCCTCATATATCCCATAACCAACAACCGTCATAGCGTGGGTCGCACAATCTCCACACGGACCTTTGTAGAGACCACTGGAGTACCACCTCAAGGTTTCCCCGTCAGGACAAAAGGGAACTGAAACAGGCTGGTTCGCGACTGCTTGCATGAGCGCAGTCTCGTTATTTAAAGGCACCATCTCCCAACCGTCAATACTGGCTGACAGGTATTTGTTGGCCTCGCAATTCCCGACAACTCCTTTGTAAGGGTAATCAACTTCCGATGCGATGCCTCCATTACTAATGACGTAAGAGAAGGCGCTGCCCGGGTATCCATAGTCGCATCCACGGCTATTATTATCACAGTCCACAAGTTGTTGCGGCGCCAGAGACATCAAATTGCCGGTCTTGATTTGAGTGATCCCTTCGATGGCGGCTACAGCAGTGAACGCCCAGCAGCTCCCTGTACAGTTGTTTGAGATAACATTATCCTTTTTGTATCCGGTTATTCTTTAAAATTAAATAACGCATTAATTGTATCTTCTTGAGAATAATAACTCGTTCTACGGTTTATCTTACCACATGCCCCTTGAGACTTGGCGTTAGAGACTGCACCACTGGTTATCCAATTCACGCTATTAGGCAAGTTGTTCAAGTTGGCATACCGAAAGCTTCCAGTCGTGGACTTTGGACGCTTGGAATTTACCTGAGCGCGTAGGTTAGAGGACTTGAACTCCTCATCGGTCATGTCTGCGAAATGGTTGATGCCGAGCCTATAAGTAAGATTACCGGCTCTATTGACAGACTCAATATACTCGTAGTTGTCCTTGAAGATTTGGAAACGCCGCTCCTGCTCTGTTGCATCCATATAGAGTCGTCCATACTTAGCCATCCATTGCTCGAACTTTGCCTGCACGGGTGCATCACCAATAGCACGAGCCATGGCTCCAGAGCTCCAAACACCGAAAACTAACAACGCAATCACAAAGCATCGGTGAACCATTGCTGTGCGAAGACTTTGGGATGATTGCAGCTAGGTGGGTCAAATTGCCAGATAGTATTGGAGGGTGGTACAAAAATCAGAAAAACAAGGGATGAAATCTCTTGTTACTGCTATATGTATATATATAATAATCATCATGATAGAAAGGTAATTAAATTTGTGTTTATCCATAATTCTCTTAAGATGGGAAGTGATCAAATTGCCCTTCTAAAAATAAATATCTAAAATAATAAAAAAAGTAAAGTCATGCTTGCCTCCTATAACAACCTAAAACTGAGCTAATAGTCACAACTGTCCCCCCCATGCATTAGTATATATAGCCTAATTATATGTTCCAAAATTAAGTGAATCAACAACAATATGCAAAATGGATCAATAATAATATAGTTGAGAAAATGTTAGTGAATCAGATCTTATATAGTAATGAGTCTTATCTGACATGGATGGGTCTAGAATCACTCTTTCTTCCACCGATCAAATTGCAGATATATACATTTTTTTTTTATAGAAAATAATCAGGCTATATATACTAATAGATTAATACAATTATGATATAAAATCATGATAAATAAACTTTTCACTTGAAATCAACTTTTGGCAATGGAAAGTGGCAGGACAAGGTTTCGCTCTAAATGAATCCGGTGAGTAGTGCTTAGGTGTCCAAGTATTTGAAATGACGAGAGGAAAAAAAAAAAAAAAAAAAGGAGATACAATGATTCATAAAATAAATTATAATATAAATATCTCATAATATAACTAAATTATGCATACCTTTACCATCAAAATTTTAATATAAAATGTAAATATGTCATATGCTAAAGCTATCCGCTATACATGTATCTCATTTAAAATTTATAAATTAATTTAAGTATTTGTTATGATCACTATCATAGACTTTGGAAGCATGGGCTTTACGCTGCAACCCGTAGGTGGGAGGCCTCGAACTCCTCCTTCGTCGTGTCCGCAAAATGGTTGAGGCCAAGCTTATACTTGCGATCGCCAGCTTTATTGATAGAAATCCGTAGTTGTCATTGATGATTTGGAACAATCGGTTTAATCAAAGATTTGTAGGAACTTTCTTCTTGTTCCACCATCCACCCGTTTAATGCCTTCTTCCTTCTATTTCTTCCGATTGGTCTGATTTTCTCATTACCCACCAAGATGTGTAACCGCTCTGTTCATGTAAATCTCTGAGGCTCTCATCCTGCCTGAATTTGCGCATCATTCCGAATGTGAATAAAATTCTTGGTGGTCGGTTACAGCCTCCATTACCATCCAAAAATAAATAAATAAATAAACATTCTGCAAAGGCATTGCAAATTTAGAAACATAAAAAAAAAACCACTCCTCTTGGCGTTTGCTCCACATTTTGAAATAAGGTTTGCAGAGTAAGCTTTGGTTTCAGCTGAGCCCATAAAATTTTGTTTATGGCGGTTCCAATCCAGGTGCCAGATTCTCAGTCAAGAAAAACACGAGAAACAGGAAAAGCAGGGGAAGAAAGAAAGAAAATATAAAACAATCCAAAAGAATCATGTAGCACTAGTTTGAGTGTTTTGTAACGTTTGAAATTTCTGGAAGGATGGATCCAAGATTTTCGGAATAAACTATCAAGAATTGCAAAAAGGGAAATAACCAAATTATAAGCCAAAGAAAAAGTTAAGAATCATATTTTATACCAACTTAAAAGTATAAAATGTTCCATTGTTTGATAACAATCTTTGACCGCCTAATTTCTTACACCATAGATCTTAGACTGAAACATTCATACATAAAGTATAAAGCTTTAAATATTAATATAACCTTGATATGATGGGAAGCCTTATAATTAGTTGTGTATACTTATAGACCACATTTAGATGTTTGCAATTTTTCAGATTAAATTTGCTAATTCGAGCTCCGGAGTATTGAGGTGGGGTCGGGATGGGGTGCAGCAAATTGAGCAAACTTAAGATATGGCAGCAAAGTGAGCAAACATAAATTCGATCTTAACAAAAACAATGCTCCTTTAAACAGATTTAACACCAAGAATTAAGTGCTTAAAACATTATCCATGGTTAGTTTTTGCTTGAAAGAATACCATCCCTTTTTGCACCGAAAAAGAATACACGATCAATACAGTGGATTAACAATTTAAGTGCCATATCATGTATCTTAGAATATTTGCACAATAGACACCATCCATTTTTGCAGCCGCATGATGCAAAGAAAGAGATTTCCAAAAGATGCAATATTTTTTATTTTAGGTCTTTGTAAGCGCAAATCATAATCAATAACATGGATCTTTGATTTGGATACCCTGTCATAGATTTTATGATAAATAAATGCATTATACATGTATTACAATTGAATTTTTAATATTTTTATGTGGCCCACCGAACTTCCTACCTTTTGCCTGAGCACAATAAGGTGCCCTAACTGCCTCCATACTGTAACTACCTGTTAAAACATTGGTTTAGTAACTTTAATTATATAGCAATTGGCCTCAATGATAAACCAAGGACAAGACTTTTAGCACTTTCAAGGGATATAAAATTCGAAAAGTAGCTTCATTATTCAGCAACAGAAAGTTTGTTAGTGGGGTTAGCAAGCCAGTCGGCATATGCAAAGTCATCAAGGTTCCGAGAAAAGATAAAAGGTTCATGTGAAAGGACCTGAATTAGGGGAGCATTATTAAATAACATGAACAAGACTTGTTTGCAAAAGTTTAAGAAAAGATGTTGCTGAAACCCTTACATTATGAGGTGAAAAAGACTCAAAATATAGCTCTAGATAATTTGTACAACACTAGCTGATTATTTGTAAGATTATTACAACAGTTAAACCCAGTGGAAATGGCCTCTTATTCTCATATGGAAGAACAATGAGGCATCCATTCAATATAGCAATATGGACCAAAACTTTAACTCAAAGTTACCATCACAACAAGCATTAGAAACCTCAATTAGCAGTCTTGAAGTAATGTTATCAACATACGACATCTCACCAACCTCATGCAACAATTTGCTACCCTCACTTGACATGCAGAAGACCTGCTTAATTCTAGAGGGCAGTGTCATAGTTGATGCATAATCCTACCCAAGACAATTTTTAAGAATATGTTTAAGTCCCTTCTTGCAAACAATTTACAAAAACACCTACAAAAAAGAACTGAATAGATAAGGTTCTCTAAAATAATGATAAAAGCTACAATACTATATGCTTGGACTTTCTTGTAGTAAACTTTTGATGATAATAATACCATCGGTGCTGTCATCATCGCTTCATAGTAGTTTGCACCATAAGCAAGCCAGAGGCAGCACCTTCCTATCAAAAATGTTGAAATGTGAGAGAATAAAACACCACAGAATATAGACAGACCTGTCAAAGCACGCCCAACTCTGCCAGCAAACCTTGTTTATGGGTTCTATATGTCCATTAGCCAGGTGTGAAATTTCATTTTGGCCACATATAATAGTTCCATCCTGAGGATAGGAAGTCTGCAAGATTAGAGAAGACACAGATATGAGTGATAATCAGTGTTTGGTTTAGTGCTAAATTTTCTACTTCGATGAACATATCATATGGATTGCAACTTTAGTGACATGTACATGATGAAAGGAATCATCTATCACAAAAGTTATAATGAAGGAGAAATTGATACAACAATTGCTAAGTATTCAATGAGTGCACAACATCAGCCAACTAACAGTAACTCTTCGCTCGTTCCATTGAGCGAAAGCCGCATTTAATATCATAGACCACCAATAACTTGAGCTTCTAGATTAGAAGCAAATAGAGTGCAATCACAATAACACTAACTATATGAAATATTATAGAAACAAACAGGAGGATGAGAAAAACTTAGCATACCCAAAATTGTAAACCTATCATTGGTGGAAAATGATGGGAAGAACAGGACTTTCCTTGTGAATATCTGAAACAGGTGAAAACAAAATTATAGCAGCATCTAAATCCAAAAAGGATATGCATGCTCCAGCAACGAAGAAATTTCCAATCCTGCAAAATAAATAAATCCATCGTGAAAACCTATGAACCTTGATTTTTAAATAAAAACAATTATTTAAAAATAGCTCAGATGTGGATATCTAGTAAATAAGTTAAATACAAATAGACAGATAGATCAAACTGATGATCAAGGAGATTAGCTACCTGCTTTTGGAAGTAAACCAGAAATGCATGTATTGTCTCCCTGTGATACACCATGCCTAAAAGAATGCTCCCCTTCAACAATTTATACCTGTCAAATTCTCAACTCAGCACAATATTGTTCAGTACCTCCACCAACCTAGATCAAGAACTGATGTTCTGAAAACATTCTGATCGAATAATGTAGTGTTAAACTAGTAAAATAGTTAGAAAGTGAAAAGTGAAACTAAAACGTATATGCCGACAGGTTAAAAAAAAAAAAAACTAAAACAAAATGCCTCTAATTCTTTTAATAGAAAAAATTTAGATCATTGGAAGTTGTAACCAATGTTTTTCATCATATAACATCTCTCTCTATCTCTGTGCATGTGGCTGTATGTGTGTGAATTTGACCAACCAAATTAGATTTCCTAAATGTCATTCCCAACAAGCTAGAGCTAGCAGCGCAACTTGTTGCAGCCAGGCCATGGTCCACACGCCTACAAGGTAATGTAAGAAAAACTAGACTGTCAACAGTCATAGAGCAGCTGAAATCACTTTTAAAAATTTCAATAAATAATTTATAATATATTTTAAAAACTCCAAATCACGGGATTATTTTTAAAATACATGCAGAATCCTAACGCCACAAGAAATAGTTCAGAAAACATGGTATATCTTCCAAAACATGACATACTAAAATGACCTTAAACCATAAAGTAAGGTGGAAATAATGTTTCCGCTCCATAAGTAATGCTAACTAATCAAAAGCCCACGCCAGTTTAGGCAAACTTAGATATATGGCTATAATAATGGCATTCGCAGATGCATTCTTAAATCTGATATAAGTGGACAAACCAACTTGATATGAAGGGGTGCAAGAAAGTCTAAATACCAAAGGATCTTCTTTCTTTGCCAATTTATGTTATGTTAGTAGAGAAAGTTCCGCATTCTAGAAATGTCAGATAAAAGTACAAATGATCCTAGAATATATATATATATATATATATATATATATATATATATATATATATATATATATATATATATATATATATATAAATTAAATGTAGCCCAAAAACAAATATAGACATATGAATGCATACTACCATATACATATATAAGCGTCTAGCACATGATGTTGGATCTGACTTAAAATCTTGTGTGGACTTATTATATAACATAAATACCACTCCATTTTGGCTTCTGATGCATCAAGAGACTAGCGGTGCCCAAACAATCCATGAGCAGCTCTCATCTGACAATCTCAGACATCATGATCGAATGTCTGAGAACAACGGAAGACCATCCAAGATTGCCTCGCCATTTAGAAATAGCCATGAGAGGAAGGTGTGGAGGAGGCACGCGAGGTGCTCTCCTTGTCTTCCCCAACCTAAAGTAAGTAATAAAACAAGAACCCAAACAAAAGAAAATCAGAACAAATCAACATATGTTAATTAAAAAAGAAAACCCTCACATGGCTTCGATAAGGATTCACCAAGTTGGGCGAAAGCCTATTCCTGGTGTCCGGAGCCCAACGACACCATTATCCATGCAGCATTTCTTGGTAGCGGAAATTGAAGAGGAAACACATAAATCCCATTCTTTGGAGTCAAGAAACCCAAGAAAACCTCAAAAATCACAAGAACGGTGAGAAACCCTAACTCGTCGATCGAAAGCTACTGGTATCGATCACGGCACGGTTCTTTCCACTTCCCCGAGGTAGATGGATCTCCCAATGGGGAAGGCGAAGGCAGGCCGCGAGGAGAGGCGAGTTCTTCGCAAGGATCTGGTCGGGGTGGGCTAGGTTTTGAAAACCATCTTGTCAGCGAGAGAGAAAGGAAGGACGCGTGGGGGAGGGAAAAACTTTGTTACGACGGTGATAGCACGTCAAATTTACCCCAATCCAATTAAAACTTCATCGATTTTTATGATAATATTTTATTTTATTTTATTAATTTTTGATTTTTAATTGAAATATAAGTTTGGCATGATGTTACCGTTGCAACCAAAATTGTTTCGCGGACCAGAGAAAGAGAGGATGCGAGGGCGAGGGAGAGCGTGGTGTTTTTTTTTTTAAAGCGCGGGCCGGTTTTATACAGGGAGCGGTTGGTTCGAACTTCGAATTGAAAAGGATATTTAAAAATTTGAAGCCCGAATCAGATTTTTCCGATCCTAACCTTTCTTAAATTCACACCGACCAAATTCTAAAAAAATTGATATGCACCGAACCAGAATGGCCGGCTCAAAATAAGAATATACCCAAGCACGCATGAGAGATGCAACTAATCGGTTATAAAATTTATTTATGTTTTATAATATGATACAGCAAATATTGCAATATTGATGTATAAGAGAAATTTTAGAATTGTTTAAGCTGTATATGATTGGCTAGCCTTCATTTAGTTCTATCCTATCTTCCTCTAATCGGCCTTTAATATTGTCTTTTATGCTTCCAGATGTCTTTAGATCGCTTCAAACAGCATTTCTTGTATCTCACTTTTTCACTTTGGTTTATCATGTATCCCTTTCACCCAGTATTTGGATGACCACACAAGCTCTAGATCTTAGCTCAAGATTTCAGGTTCCTACCTAGTCCAACTTTAGAACCGCTATGTGTATTGTGACCACTGGTCTCAGAATATGGAAAGGACACCTATATGATGTTATGGTAGGAACACCTATTTGATGTACGACTATTATTTATCTTGAAGGAGTCAAAGCATGTAGACTTCCATGTACAACAAAATAATGAGTACTTGATATCAAAGCAAACTAATAGCCTGATAAGGTGCTGGCAATAAAGATATTTAATCATAAATAACTATTAAATTATTTTGCAAGGAAGAGTATTTTTGTTAAGACTAATTTATGTTTTTGATAATTTTCTTATCAATTAAGTTTTTAAGGAATAATTGGTTAATTAATATGATATTAGAGCTCAAATTTGTTAGAAAAATCTGATCAACATATTCGTGGATGAAAATCTTGGATGAACCATACTTAATTCATCTTCTACCCAGTTCTTAGATGAAACATATGCACCTTATCACCAGAAAACTCATATTTTTTAATGAATCAACATGGATGATAAATTTCAGTAAGCAACATCAGATGTTGTCCATTTGTTCAGGGCTTAGATTGATCTTTTGTGGCAACCAATGGTTGCCTCACTTTATGAAGATAAATGAGAATCCATCGACCTCCACTTTTTAGGTGACAAATTAATAACTAACTTTCATGTAAAATCAATTGAGTAGGTAGAGTGGTTGGAAGTAAGGCTGCAAACGGGGCAGGTTGATCCACGATCCAACTCGTTCCGACCCGCTTAAGCCTAACTTGAATCATTTTAAAGGATCCATGAAGTTAGGTCGGGTTTTAAAATTGGATTCATTTTATTTTTCGCATCGGATCTGGATTTATTAAATTCGAATTCGATCTGACTCGACCCAATCCGAACCGAATATAGGATCCGAATATCTTGTACAGGACCTGAATATATTTGATAAGCTCATGGGTGGCTATCCTTTTTTACTTAATTTTGGAATATATAATCTAAGCCTCTCTCTCCTTTCTGCCATTAGTATTGTTATTATTGTTGTTATTGTTATTTATATTTTTATATTTTTATCACTACATCATACTGATAGTAATTATTCTTATCAGCATTATTATTTTTACTATTTCTATTATAGAAAATAGAAATAAAATTTAAAGAACCTTCTCCGTCTTGCTATCGCTAATGATATGATACTCAATAATATTTCTTAATCAACAACACTTGAGTCTGTCTATGATAAATAGGATCTTCACCATAGACTAACATTAATTTATTAGCCAATATCATCAATTTGCAATTGAGCCCAGTATCTCTATTTCATCTCAACTAAGTCATTATATTGATACCACTTGATTGGTTTTCATGCTAGGCCATGTAAATGAGACATCATATATCATTCTTACGCTATGGTACCGGGTCACATGGCTTGTTTTAGTCTCTACATTGTGAGTGCCAATCGAAGTAGCAAGTCGCCGATCAAGTTGATGCTAGGATGTTCTTTGTGTAAGGTGGCTAGCTTTCTGGCTTATGCGCTTTCAAACAGATATTGGAGTCATCGCTTTAGCCTTTTAAGAACAAAATGATCGAATTTAGATGCAACTCCTTGCTATTTTTTATTTCTTAGAAGTGGCCTAAAGTTTTTTTTTTTTTTGTGAAAATAGGAAGTGGCCTAAGGTTGCCACTTCGATCATAGACATCAAGGCCTTTATGTACTTCAATAATTAATTAAAGTTCTGATTGTGTCCTGGATATGAATGAGGAATATTCTCAACTTATTTATGAAAAAATGGTTGCTGTCAACAACTATTTCCAAATTGATTCGGATCCGATCCAAATCCATATTTCATGGATTAGGGTCGAGTTATATATGAATCTAACCCAACCCGAATAATCTACTGAGTTAAAAAAATTGATCATGGATCAGATCCGACCAATCCACTCTTGTTATGGGTTGGATCTGGGTCTAATATTTAAATTCGATCAAAGAATCGGATTGGATTAGAGTCACTTATGACCCAATCTAATCCGGCCCATTTACACTCCAAGCTGGAAGGACGAGATTGGTAAGAGGGTTTGGTTTGTAATCTTTTGCATGAAAGAATAATTGATCTCTTTTCACGTTATCAACTATTGGATCATGCCTCACATATCTCTCAAAACACTGTAATAACCCAGATAAAAAAAAAAAAGGGGGACGGAAGGAGACTCCCGAAGGGAGTCTTCTTCTCCGATGAATCCCGATCGGAGAAAGACTCTAGGTCTTTTAGAACTCTAGGATCCCCTATAAATAAGCCTCTCCCTCTCTCAAGACCCTCCACCGGTGATCTTCGAGCCCGATTCCTCTCCTTTTCTCCGTAGAAGCCGCGGCAGCCTCTTCTCGTGTTCGCCGGAAATTGAAGGTCAAAGAAGCCCCCGGAGCTCAGGTAAGGCTCTGACCTTTCTTTCTCTCGCTCTTCCCTTTCTCCTCTGGCCCCAAACTTCGCTGCCGGCGGGCCGATTTTGCCAGAAATCGAGAAGAAAAGAAGATCCTGTTTTGCTCTGTTCGGCCGAGCCATCTCCCTCTCTTTTCTGGCCACCAGCGCCGCTATCCATGGTGTCGCACCCCTAGGTTTGGACCCCCACCTCTCTGCCTATGTTTCCCGAAGGTCATGGCCGCCGGTGATCAGCCAATGACCGGAGAAATTCAAGAAAAAAGGGGCGGTCCCCTGTTTTTCAATTTTTCTAATTTTCCCACCGGCCGAACCTCATCGCCGGCCATCTCTGGCTCCACCGCCGTTGGTTGCTGCTGGCCGACCACCAGCCATGCCACCGCAGTCCGTCGGACCATGGACAAACGTCCCTCTAATTCTTCCCCTGTTTCGGCCCAAAGAAATCCACGGGAAAAGAAAAGAAGGAAGAAGAAGAAGAAAAGAAAGAAAAAAAAGAAAAAGAAAAGAAAAGAAAAAGGAAAAAGAAAAAGAAAAAAAAAGAAAAAAGAAAAAGAGAAAGAGAAAAATAAAATAAAATAAAATAAAAAGTAGAAGAAGAAAAAAATTTTTTTCTCTCTCCTCTCTCTACCTTCTCTCTTCAGTTTCTCTCTCTAGATTCTCTCCTTATTTTCTCTCTCTAGATCTTTCTCTCTTTTTATGGATTTTATCTCTCTAGAATCTTTCTACTCTCTCTCTCTGATTGCATCATGGACTCTAGGATAGATTGAGATAAAAATAAGATGATCTGAGGTTGCTCCGAAATTCATGCGGTAGATCTGATCCCAATTCGATCCTATTCGAAATTTGTAACACTTGATTCATATTGAGTCACCCTGATAGGACCTCTGATGATCTCGATCATGAGTGCCTCATCGGAAGGATACGAAGGTTTCTCTCTCCATTTTCTCTCTCCACTTTCTCTCTCTAGAATTTTCTCTCTCTTCATGGATTTTCTCTCTCTAGAAGTCTTATGGATCAGTGGAGGATCCAGATACTTAGATAAATCTTAATTTTGATTAATCCTAAGAGAGGTCCTCGATTTGTGTTATTAAGATCGGTTATCGATAATTTTCTCTATATATGATTTTTATATTTGATCAGGATTATGAAGAGATGATTATCTGCATATGATATCGAGTGAAATATTTTATTAAAGATATTCATAAATCAAAGAAGAACATTGATTTCTGTGCTTGGATCAGTCACCGGTAAAGGTAAGAATCCCTGTACATGATCACTATTATATATATGCTATTTTACTGTTGATTTTGCATCATTGATTTTGCATCGTCGGATTTGAGATCGATGAATTTATTATATCTGAGATACTGTTATTTGATTTTGAGCATGAATATGTTATGTCAATATATATGTATCAGAGATTGATGGCATGATTATATGGATATGACATATCTGAATTGATCATAATGCAAGTCAGAATTGATTTAATAAAATCAACACATAATGATTTAATGAAAGAAAAGAGATATATGGTATGGACTAGTCTTGTCATGTGGAACAGCCCGCCAGGAGCTTATGCCTGGGACAGCCCCCACTGGCTTACAGGTGGATTAGCCGGCCAGGAGCTCATGCCTGGGACAGCCCGTCAGGAGCTTATGCCTGGGACAGCCTCTCACGGGCTTTGGTACGTGGGACAGCCGGTCAGGAGCTCATCCTGGGACAGTCTTGAAAGACTTTTTAAGTGGATTCGATCCGGATGATGACTGAGGTATAGACTTGGATAGTCAAGAGCCAGAAAGAAAATGTTAAAAATCATGTGATTATGAAAGGAGAAATGAAAGATAAGACATGAAATAATTGTTGAACAAAAGTATTTCACCTGTTAACATATGATGATGCATCTATTTTAACAAGACAGTAAATTTATGGATGTTTGCAGTATTCTGAATATTGAGCATGAGATTTTATATTTTATTGCTTATCCTTATTTTCAGACTATATTACTATATCAGTGTGATATGGGAATTCTTACTGGGCTGTAAAGCTCACACCCCTTCATCTTTCTTTTTCTTCTCAGAGTTACAGGATGACTTAGATTGGCTATGGCTTGGATTTACGGTTAAGCAGAAGGATAAATAGAGTGTCATAGTATCTGATCAGAGAATTGAAGAAATTTAAATTGTAATTATGCAAGGTTTTATGAATTATATTTGAAATTAATTGTTTATGGATGTTAAGGTTGTAATATTTAATTTGGTCTTGCATATTCTTTAGGGCTTGCTCTAAGGAGTGTGCGGCCATCACGTATCCGACCCGGGTGTTGGGTTCGGAGCGTGACAGAATAGTATCAGAGCATAGGTTATGATCATTAGAGATTATGATATAAGTGATTAGAATATTACAGAGTGATATTAGAGCTTAGGTTATAATCATTGGAGATTACGATATAAATGAATAGGATGAGATAGAATAATATCAGAGCTTAGGTTTAAGATCACTAAGATTATGAAGTGATATCAAAACTTTATGTAAGATCAATAGGAAGTGACAGAGTGATATCTGAGCTTAGAGCTTAGGTTATATTTATTTGGAGACAATGATACAAGTGATTAGGATATGACAGAACAGTACTAGAGTCCAAGTTTAAGGTCACTAGGGATTGTCATATAAGTGATATCAAAATTTTGGGATTATAATCAATAGAGTATGATAGATAATATCAGAGTTTAAGGTTATAATCATTAAGGATGTAATAGAATGATATTACAATTTAGGTTATGATCATTAGAGAATATAATTTAAGTGGTATTTAAGCTTAAGCTTATAATTATTTGAAATTATGACTTTAGTGATATTTAAATTTAGGTTATGATCATGAGGAATATGATAGATATAAAAGAGAAGATTCAATATTTAGATTTCGAATCAATAGATATTAAGATAAAATTTATGTATAAGTGGCATATGATATCTATAATAAAATTGACGAGTTATATCTTAGATTTCAATTAGTAAGATTGACCTAAGTATGAAAAGAGTTGACCTTAGAATAAAGTGGAAGATATTGATAAGATATGTTGAGTATACTAGAGGATTTTGGAATGTAAAACTTATATGATTGAAGACCATGATAATTTTTTTTAATTTCGATGATAATTATCTGAGCATTATAAATTTTGGACTTATCAAAAGAAAATTAATTAGGGTATGATCTAAGAAGAAATTTCATCATATGAGAGAGAAATATTTTTGAGCATTGAACCTATAAGAGGATCATATATGAAACTCAATCTTAGATGAAAAATATACTTGAATTTTATTATGAGAATATGAGATACACATCTTGGTAAAATTTTTGGTTGCTCAAAATATCATATTCTGAATATGATTCTTGGATCTTTCAAGTTGCATTGAATTTCAAGTCAATAGTTTATTTTTCTAAGTGGATCAAAATTATTTTGATATTGTTGTTAAATTAAAGAAAAAAATTTATTTTGTCAGAGTATGATATACAGGTTATGATGAAATCTTTAATAATTCGTATTACTATCTTTGGATTAGATTTTTTTTTATTTTTCTTGTGATTGTTGAAGATGGTGAAGTGTATTAATTATTCAAGTCAAAGTTTAGATATATTTTTTTAAATTGAACTAAGATATCTTGCTAGTGTTAAATTTTGAATGACTTATACAAGAGACAAGATTTTGTATGGATTTATCGATTAATATTAAGGGTTGTGATGAAGAGAATTCTATAAGAAATAATCAAGTTGATTCTACTTAAGGATGTTGGCTTGAGTTCTTTTAGTTGTCAAGTTAGAATTAATTCTTTTAAAAAGAAAGATTGATTTAGAAATTATCTAAATGATTGTAAGGTAAATCTAAGATTAACTCCAATTAATTTTAGACATGTTGGATTCTTGAAAAGTGATGAAACTTATACAATGATTTCAAATATAGGAAGTAGATCAAGATTTAATATGCTATACCCGAAGGTAGTAAAGATAAAGAAACTTAAAATTTTGCCCTAAGTCTTATATGAAATTTGAAGGTTGGATCTATCCTGGATTGATCTAACATATAAGGATATTTTATCTTTGATAGACTTATATAATTTGGTAAGTTGAGATCAGAGTGTGCAGCAAAAGTGTGATAGGTTAAATTGATTAAAAATATTAATTCTTTGATTTCGAAGATATTATGGAATACATTAGTTGTAAATAAAGAATGATTTTAATCTGATCATAGTCGAATAATTTTTGTTAGTAGGTTGCTTCATTGTAGATAATGCCAAGAAATTTTAGATATTTCAAGTTACAGTTTGATAGTTCTGGTATTAGTTCAAACTTAGAAAGTCCTAACATAGATCTCATATTTAAAAAAAAAATTAATATTGTTACTTAAACTGATATAGAAGATTGAGATTTTTCTTAAGATGAGAGTCTATATATAAAATTTGTTGGAAGGTCAAGAGAAGGAAAAAAAATCGATGATTGTGAAGAGTGCCCGATGTTTGACCTTTAATTATTTTTCTATCAAGGGTAGTCTGAGATAATTATGAATTTCGAGTGAAATGTATTAGACAAATAACGGTGGTATATTAATACAAGTCTAAAATGTTACAGTTCTTCAAAAAGTTGAGAAATCAATAAGAAGGGATGAGTTTGAAATTTCAAATAATTTTTGTTATAACAAGATCATGAGAAATAAATAATATATAAGATATTATTGTAAGTTTGAGAATGACATGAATAATGTATACTTTGAAATAGGTATCTAGAACAACATAACTTAATTTCAAGGACGAAATTATTTTAAGGAGGGGAGAATGTAATAACCTAGATAAAAAAAAAAAGGGGGACGGAAGGAGACTCCCGAAGGGAGTCTTCTTCTCCGATGAATCCCGATCGAAGAAGGACTCTAGGTCTTTTAGAACTCTAGGATCCCCTATAAATAAGCCTCTCCCTCTCTCAAGACCCTCCACCGGTGATCTTCGAGCCCGATTCCACTCCTTTTCTCTGTAAAAGCCGCGGCAGCCTCTTCTCGTGTTCGCCGGAAATTGAAGGTCAAAGAAGCCCCCGGAGCTCAGGTGAGGCTCTGACCTTTCTTTCTCTCGCTCTTCCCTTTCTCCTCTGGCCCCAAACTTCACTGCCGGCGGGCCGATTTTGCCAGAAATCGAGAAGAAAAGGAGACCCTATTTTGCTCTGTTCGGCCGAGCCATCTCCCTCCCTTTTTCGGCCACCAGCGCCGCTATCCATGGTGCCGCACCCCTAGGTTTGGACCCCCACCTCTCTGCCTATGTTTCCCGAAGGTTATGGCCGCCGGTGATCGGCCAATGACCGGAGAAATTCAAGAAAAAAGGGGCGGTCCCCTGTTTTTTAATTTTTCTAATTTTCCCACCGGCCGAACCTCATCGCCGGCCATCTCTGGCTCCACCACCGTTGGTTGCTACTGGCCGACCACCAGCCATGCCACCGCAGTCCGCCGGACCATGGACAAACGTTCCTCTAATTCTTCCCCTGTTTCGGCCCAAAGAAATCCACGGGAAAAGAAAAGAAGAAGGAAGAAGAAGAAGAAGAAAAGAAAGAAAAAAAGGGAAAAAAAAGAAAAGAAAAAGGAAAAAGAAAAAGAAAAAAAAAGAAAAAGAAAAAGAGAAAGAGAAAAATAAAATAAAATAAAATAAGAAGTAGAAGAAGAGAGAAAATTTTCTCTCTCTCCTCTCTCTACCTTCTCTCTCCAATTTCTCTCTCTAGATTCTCTCCTTATTTTCTCTCTCTAGATCTTTCTCTCTTTTTATGGATTTTATCTCTCTAGAATCTTTCTACTCTCTCTCTCTGATTGCATCATGGACCCTAGGATAGATTGAGATGAAAATAAGATGATCTGAGGTTGCTCCGAAATTTGTACGGTAGATCTGATCCCAGTTCGATCCTATTCGAAATTTGTAACACTTGATTCATATTGAGTCATCCTGATAGGACCTCTGATGATCTCGATCATGAGTGCCTCATCGGAAGGATACGAAGATTTCTCTCTCCACTTTCTCTCTCTAAAATTTTCTCTCTCTAAAATTTTCTCTCTCTTCATGGATTTTCTCTCTCTAGAAGTCTTATGGATCAGTGGAGGATCTAGATACTTAGATAAATCCTAATTTTGATTAATCCTAAGAGAGGTCCTCGATTTGTGTTATTAAGATCGGTTATCGGTAATTTTCTTTATATATGATTTTTATATTTGATCAGGGTTATGAAGAGATGATTGTCTGCATATAATATCGAGTGGAATATTTTGTTAAAGACATTCATAAATCAAAGAAGAACATTGATTTCTGTGCTTGGATCAGTCACCGGTAAAGGTAAGAATCCCTGTACATGATCACTATTATATATATGCTATTTTACTGTTAATTTTGCATCATTGGTTTTGCATCGTCGGATTTGAGATCGATGAATTTATTATAAATGAGATATTGTTATTTGATTTTGAGCATGAGTATGTTATGTCAATATATATGTATCAGAGATTAATGGCATGATTATATGGATATGAAATATCTGAATTGATCATAATGCAAGTCAGAATTGATTTGATGAAATCAACACATAATGATTTAATGAAAGGAAAGAGATATATGGTATGGACTAGTTTTGTCATGTGGAACAACCCTCCAGGAGCTTATGCCTGGGACAGCCCCCACTGGCTTACAGGTGGATCAGCCGACCAGGAGCTCATGCCTGGGACAGCCCGCCAGGAGCTTATGCGTGGGACAGCCTCTCACGGGCTTTGATATGTGGGACAGCCGGCCAGGAGCTCATCCTGGGACAGTCTTGAAAGACTTTTTAAGTGGATTCGATCCGGATGATGACTGAGGTATAGACTTGGATAGTCCAGAGCCAAAAAGAAAATGTTAAAAATTATGTGATTATGAAAGGAGAAATGAAAGATAAGACATGAAACAATTGTTGAACAAAAGTGTTTCACCTGTTAACATATGATGATGCATCTATTTTAACAAGACAGTAAATTTATGGATGTTTGCAGTATTCTGAATATTGAGCATGAGATTTTATATTTTATTGCTTATCCTTATTTTCAGACTATATTACTATATCAGTGTGATATGGGAATTCTTACTGGGCTGTAAAGCTCACACCCCTTCATCTTTCTTTTTCTTCTCAGAGTTACAGGATGACTTAGATTGGCTATGGCTTGGATTTACGGTTCAGCAGAAGGATAAATAGAGTGTCATAGTATCTGATCAGAGAATTGAAGAAATTTAAATTGTAATTATGCAAGGTTTTATGAATTATATTTGAAATTAATTGTTTATGGATGTTAAGGTTGTAATATTTAATTTGGTCTTGCATATTCTTTAGGGCTTGCTCTAAAGAGTGTGCGGCCATCACGTATCCGACCCGGGTGTTGGGTTCGGGGCGTGACAAACACTCCAATCCCTTTCTTCCATCCATTTGCACAACTTTTGAAGCCATCATTGCACAACCAAATGGTTGACATTAACCATTGAATCATATCTTACATATCTCTCAAAGCACTCCAATTTCTTTCTTCTATTCATTTGCACAGCTCTTGAAGCTGTTATTGCACAACCAAATGGTTGATGTTGTGAGAGACAGTGAATCCAATCACCGATCTCTTCAAGAAATCCTACAGAAAGATGCTAACACACACTCAAGAAATCAGAAGAAAGAATGTGATCATTTCACCCATGCACCCTACTCCCACTTTGACGCACTCGTTCGAGGGTCTCGGGTAACAAATCTGTAGTTGCCCCTCTTTTGCCTAGTATTTCTGCTCTTATCAGAGAATCTGGGATCGATTTTCTACTTTCACAAGTGATGGTTGGAACTAGCCCAACTGCCTGCTACGGCAGTTTAAACAGATTAGTCCAGCCAGACACTACAATAAAACAAGATATTAGCGATGCAAAAAATTTATCGCTAATAATAGATTTTCATCGATAATAGTTATTAGCGATGAAATTATCGTCGCTAATATTTCATCACAAATGATGATGTCGTTGATAATTTTTCATGATGAAAAAAAAATTTTGTCATCAATAATCGATATTACAAATTAAAAATTTTCATTGTTAAAAAAATTATTTTTTCAAAAATTATTTACGTTGAAAGTTTTAGTCATAAAAAAAGATAATTTACGATGAAATATTATGTCGCTAATAAAAAAATAATTATTTATGATGCATCATATTCGTCGCTATTAATTTAATTAAAAATTTTTATAAAAACTAAATTTTAAAAAAATATTAGCAACATAAATTTTTCATCGTAAATATGATAATTTTTGACGTAAATTTTTATCACTAATAAATTATCAATTATTTATGATAAAAATATTTTCATCACTATTAATTTAATTAAATTTTTTTATAAAAATTAAATTTTAAAAAATATTAGCAACATAAATTTTTCATTGTAAATATGATAATTTTTGACATAAATTAATTATTTACGATGAAAATATTTTTATTACTATTAATTTAATTAAAATTTTTTATAAAAATTAAAATTAAAAAAATATTAGTGATGTAAATTTTTTGTCATAAATATGATAATTTTTGATGTAGATTTTTGTGACTAATAAATTATCAATTATTTATGATAAAAATATTTTTATCACTATTAATTTAATATAAAATTTTGATATTTTTAAATTTATTAAAAAATTTATTTATGATCAATTTTTTATCGCTAATATATTTTTTAGTGATTAATATTTTATCAAAAATAATTTCATCACTAACAATTTACACATATTTTTTTTAAAAATAATTTATAAATATATATTTAATTTATATTTATAATATTTTTTATAAATAAAAAAATAAAAATAAAAATAAAAAATTTATAAATAATTTTTATCATTTTATTATATTAAATTAAAATTATAAGAGATCTAAAATAAAAATAAAAGGTTACATAAATAGGCCATCAAGTGTCGGCATCTACAAAAAGAAAACGGACTGGAGAAGGAGAGCGCTCGGACCAGCCTACTACTACCTCATCAGCTATATCATCTGCTCCATCTACGCTATCCGCTCCATCATCTGGATCTAGAGCCACTGGTACTTATCGATGCATGCAGTCAACTCATCAGTTCATTGTCAATCTGCCTCTGCACCTCTGCCAGTCGAGCATCGCAAGCAGCATGGATGTCAGTCCTGGATGAGTGTGAGGATGAGGGAGCACTAATTCCATGCCCTAGACCCTTAATATAATAGGATCTCATACCAAGCATCTGATCACAGATCTCGTCATCTGTGGGTGCGATTGAGCCCTCAAAGGTAGGCTAGGATCTGATGTCTATCATACGGTCTTGAAAATTAAAATTATAGCTATTTTAATTTCATACTGAAAATTAAATTATGAATAAAAAAATAATTAAAAAAATTTATAAAAAGCTCCTGGCTCCCCGTCGTCCACTCTCCTGACCATTGCTGGTAGGTCTGCTAGTAGATATCAATCCTACCAGAAAGCTCGTCACTCTCTGCATCTCTCTGTAATTTAAGAATAATTAATTAAATTTTTTTTAAATAGTTAGAGAGTTAAAATATACTAATTAGAAATTACTTACTATCTGCTCTATATAACGAGCGAACGATCTCAAATCCCCACAATACGATATGATCTGTCTCATCCAATTCACGGTGTTCTGGGCACATCGTCTCTACACAATTAGCAGTCAAATTAGTAGGTAACAAACTGAATTTAAGAATAAATGCTTCGATCATTAAACTCTAAAAAAAATTGGATGTGTAACCTGATATACCAGATCCTCATAATGCCGGCATATGAGAGCCCAATCATCCATAGTGATGCTATCATAGGACCGCTGCCGCACTGCCTCCACTCCATGATCTTACATCACATGGTACCAACACTGATGGATGCGGTGGTGATACTCCTTGAAACGTAAAGATAAATGAGCGTTCATAGCTCGCCACATGCGATCCTCTTCAAAATCAATAATATCAAATACACCCTGCCAATAATAAATATTAAAAGAATATTATGCTAATTAAATATTCATAGTATAATTTATTTTACTTTGTAACTGGATGTAGAAAATTTCTCTCTGAGCCTGTACAACGTGACGTCAATCGAAAAGCGTCACAGAGGCATAGCTGCAGTATATGATGCCCAGCTTGATCTGCCATGGCTCGCACTATTTTCTAATAAGCCTGGTGTAGCCAGATAGTATCTCAATATGGAGATGCTATCCCGGATGCTCGCATCTCGAATGCTCTAGAGCGAGGTTCTTCGATGGACCTCACCCTCGCCTCACCGTTAGTGGAGACTGATCTAAAACAACAATAAATAAATTATTAATATGATAGCTATCTAAATAAAAAAAATAAATTTTATTATATAAAAAATATAATAATATCACTAGGATCCGCCTCACTCAAATCTGCCTCACTAGGACCTACCAGTGCAGGACTCTCTAGCGATGGAGCTGGTGCGACAGTGAAAATAGATGAAGGCGCCTCAGCCTCAGGGGTAGACTGCAAACGTGTATGTCGTTGTCTGTCTTCTGGTGCCATACCTGCAATTTTTGACATATAAATGAATATAATATTGAACAATAATAACAAAAAATAAATTACATTCTAATGAATAGAATTATATCGCATACCATTATTGCAAGAGAAGATTGAACAAAGAATATAGATCTACTCATCAATATTTGTATCTTCCTCGATGTGTAGGTCTTCCTCTGAATCGCAATAATCAACTAATATATATTCTTCTATCTTATTATCATTTATGAACTGATCGTCGTCCTCTGACTCATCAAGATTAAATACAAAATCAGCTTTAAGTTCATTGGATGGTAGATCAGTCCTATTCAAAGGAGCTGTTATAAGTTTTTCATCAACAAGAAGCTCGGTTAATATTTGTTTTTCCTCTTGAAAGGCTTCCTCTTCATGTAAATTTAAATTTTCATCCATCTCTAATCAGGTTGGTATGTTATATATGCCTCTAGGTATTATTTTTTGTACGACATGTCAATTACCTCGATACTTTAGATCTTTCAAATATATTACTTGTTTCGCTTGAGTTGCTAATATATACGACTCATTCTGGTACCATATTCATGTGAAGTTTTCACTAATAAAGTGTGGATCGATATGAATATCGATTTTTTTATTGCTAATATCCCACCATTCATACTGAAATAAGAATACAGAATTAGTGGACCCATACTTCAGTTTTATGATATCTATCAGTACACCATAATATTCAATCTCTTCTTCTCCTTCATATCCTACCGTAATAATCCCACTATTCTGGATCCGTCGTTGCATCTCAAGCTCTCTTATGTGAAATTTTATTCCTCCAATGATATAGGATGCGTAGTGGTTAACCCTTCGATCGGGACTACATGCTAAATCATACAACTCATCGGTCGCATCCTCTTCTTTATTAAAATACTTATATTTCATCTATACTATAGCATAAAAAATTATGTTGGTTCAAATAATTAATTCTATAATTATTAAAAATAACGTATTACTAGTGCAACTTACAAAATCATCAAACTATTTTACAAATTTCCTTCTATGTTGATCATCAACATCCGTATTATTCTCTCTACATAGTATACTCTTGTGCTCACTGCAACAAGTCATGATTTTTAATTTTACATCGACATAAAAAAATTATTTAGAATATTAAATAATATGCTAAGATGATACTTATTCAATGAAATCTTTAATTTCTTCAAAATTATTTAAAACGTAGAAGTGTGCTTTGGATAGCTCATTCATGTCCATAAATTTATATCTCCTTCCACTAATGGATCGAACTATTTGTTTAAATATAGACAGCATCGGTTCATTATTATCCCATTCACGTTCTGCATTACGATCTGTACGATTGAATCTTATTTCGATATTACCAAGATATATTGAGGAGAATATGACATACTTTGTAGCTACGTATGCTTCCATTATAAATTCTTCAGATCGTACTTTATTATGTATATATTTTTTTAGGGTATATAAAAATATGTAAATAAAAATAAATTTAAATTTTAAAAATATATTTACATCTTATAACTGATATGATAAAATACGTATAATTTTTTTTACCTTTCAATAGGATACATCCGTCGATAATATATCGGTCCGGTCAAAAGAGCTTTCTTTGGAAGATAAATAGTCAAGTGCACCATAACATCAAAAAATAATAGTGAAATTTTTTTTTTAATTTATAAAGAATGAACACGATATCCTTCTCAAACTTCTCAAGTTAATATTCAATTTTTGACAATACAGTTTTCGGAAGAGCACTCCCAACTCAATCAATACAGTTAAAATATCACCACCCAAATAGCCACGTATGACCATAGGAAGCAAGCATTGCATCATCACATGGGAGTCATGAATTTTCATACCAGAGATATTTTTATCGTTATTTCCAACACACCACGATACATTTGAAACGTATGCGTCAGAAAATTTTACTATTTTGAACCATCCACAAAAACTCTTCTTTTCCTCACCAAACAGCGAATAACATGCAAGTGGCATAAAAAATCTATCACCTCAACGAACTAAATGCAACTCCAATCGAATTCTCATTTCTTGCAAATCAAGATAAGCTTTTGTACTATTATTTATTTTTTCTGGGATGTTCAATATAGTATCGATGATATTATCACAAATATTCTTCTTAATGTGTATTACATCTAGATTATAACGAAATAGTAGCTTCTTCTAATACGATAGTTCGAAAAAGATGCTTCATTTCGTCTAATTCAGCTCAGCTTCAGTACGCTTCCACTTGTGAGTACCTGATGTTTTTCAAATTGGATATTTTCAATAATTTCAAGTTGTTCTAAAACTTTTGCTTCACTTAACTCCTTAGGTGGCGGACGTTGGTCGGACTTATCATCAAAATATTGATTATAATTGATCCTCCAAGAATGATTATCAGGTAGAAACCGTCTATGACCCATGAAGCATATTTTCTATCCATGCTTTAAATATAAGGAGGATGCATCCTTGTTGCATATTGGACATACCAGATATCTTTTGGTACTCCACTCAGATAAGTTTTCATATCCAAAAAAATCATTTATGGTCTATAAAATTGAAGTATACAACTTAAAATTTCTTCGACTCACAGAATCATATGTCTGTACTCTGTTTTCTCATAGCTCCTTCAGATCATCGATTAACGATCGTAGATATATATCAATTTTATTATCCGATGCTTTCAGATCCAGAATCAATAGTGACATAAAAATAAATGGTTCTTTCATGCACTTCCAAGGTGACACTTTATATACAACTAGCATCACAGGCCACATACTATATGAAGTACTCAAATTACTAAAAGGATTAAATCCATCTGTCGCTAGATCAAGCCGGATATTGTGCGAGTTACTCACAAAGTGTGGATGATTTGCATCGAAGTCTTTCCATATTACGGAGTTAGTCGGATGGCTAAGTATGTTCTCCTCCGGAACCCACTGCTCATGATGCCATCTCATTTATTCAGCTATCTTTGTGGACATATACAGCCTTTAAAGTTTTGGAATCAATGAAAAATATCTTAAAATCTTTTGAGATATTTTCTTTCCTTTTCTGTTATCGATTTTATATCTAGACCCACTGTATTTTGGATATTCAGTTGCCTGTTCTTATAAAATAATATACAGTCATTTTTGTAAGCATGTATAGGAATGTAGCCAAGTCTTAATTTTTGTATGTATATTTTTGCTTTAGAATATGATTTCGAAAGTCTCTCTCCATCGGGAAGAGCTGCTTTAATCAATGTCAAATTTTGATCAAATGACTTCTAACTCCATCGGTTCATAATTTTAATATGAAGTAATTTTATCAAAAGCTCTAACTTAGAGAATTTTGCACAATTTGGATAGAGTGGCTCTCACGCATCCCTTACAAGATTTGCAAACTGTTCAAAAATCTCTTCTACCTCAAGTCAGATATTGTGTTCATGATCAGAATTACTTTCAGATACACTAGTACTCATGCATACATTTGAACAAACATCCTGATGTAAATCATTTAATAGTTCTCTTATACCACCATATTCGACAAGTTCAGCAGCATCACTATCATCTTCAATATTGTCATCGTCGCGCACTACTTCATTCGGATCATCCTTTCTATGCCATATCCAATAAGTATACTTCTTATCTATACCATAACGTAGTAGATGCTCCTCAACAAGTATTATGTGATGATATACCATATTGACACATCTCTTGCATGGACACTTTATCCGACTAGCACTATCAGTCTTATTCCATGCAAAGTCAATAAAATCTCGAATATCTTTTCGATATTCAGATAAAAAAATACCTCTAGCATTCATCCAACATTTATTGATATCCATCTAATAACAAATATGAAAATCATTAACAACAAATAAATTTTTAGTGGTATTCATCCGAATCAGATACTGACCCAGATTCTGGATCGAATCTCGATCCAAATTTCGGACCAAATCCTGATCCGGATCTGGACATGGATCATTTTATACAAAACAGCATGCATTAAAGAATACAGACTGAATAGTAACACAGAAAATCTCTTTCTACTAATTTAATAAAGCAAAAATGCATGATCCTATCAATTTTAAATCATTATTAACAGATGTGGTCCTATCCCTTTCAGAAAAGTAATAATCTTATTATTGTTATTAGTCGATATTTTATTTCATTATTATGAAAATTTCAACAGCATCTCCCCATGGTTCTCCAAGTATACAATGTGTATATAGTGCCTACGCATCCTATCCACCATATACCTGAAGAACAGTGGATAGATAACTGCTGAATACCATATAATGAAATAAAATATCAACTATTAACAACAATAAAATTATTATTTTTCTAAAAAGTCCAAATATAGGACATCCAAGAGTCAATCTCGATCAAGATCGACTCTTAAATAAGAATCTATGGCTCAATGTAATCTAACTACCATCTCTGAAGATACATTCAAAGATAAATTTCTAATTTATCAAAAAAGAGTAACTCTGTATTAAAATTTTTTTATCAAAAATTTTAATAAAATTTTCTCTAAATAAAAATATTTTTTATATTTAATTATAATAAAAAAAAAGCATACAAAATAGCACACAAAATAATTAAATTGTAATAAGCAAAAGCAATGTGCATTATGCTAGTGGAACAAAAAAATTTATAAATTTCAGCAGTAACACTAAAAAAATTATGTAATAAATATAAAATAAACTATAACTAGTTGAGCATGTAAAATAATATTAATGTAAAATAATAACACGAAACCTAATCTCGAGGGTCCGATGATTTTTTATTTTTTTCTAAACTACTTTTTACCTAAAAATAATAAATGATTTTTTATTTTTTTAAAATATTTTTTATCTAAAAATATTTTTTTCTAAATATATATATTTTTTAAATGAGCTCCGGACTCGATCGCCTATGGCCCCCGCTCCCACGATGCCGATGCCGTCACCCAACCCATGCCGCCCGGACTCGACCCCCGCGACCCCCGCTCCCACAGTGCCATTACCGTCACCCACCCCTCGCGACCCAACCACCGCGATGCTGCTGCCCTCTTTAACACTTCAAGACCCGAATCCTAACTTGGATCCTGATCAGATCCCAATTCGAATCGGGATTTCGATCCAGATCCCGACCTCGATACAATTCAGATTTTATTTTTACTAATCAAATAATAAAATATTTGATTAATATTTTATTTTTTTTATTATTTTTTTTCCATCGTTTCTCTCTTCCCTTCCTCCCTCCCCGCCATCACGGCCCCCTCCCTGGGCCACCCACGGCCCCCTCCCCAACCACCCACGGCCCCCTCCCCACCCTCGTGTCGCCCTCGACCGCCCTTTGACCCCATCTCCGTCGGTCAACCCCCTCCTCGGTCCCATGTCACTTCCGACCGCCTACGGCCCTCTCTCCGCCCCTGTGTCGCCCCTGGCCGCCCCTCGACCCCAGCCCAACCCTCGTGTCGCCCCCGGCCGCCCACCACCACCCCAGCAACCCCCTCCACCGACCGACCCCCTCCCCGACCCCATGTCACCTCCGGCCACCCCCCGACCCCATCTTCGCCCCCGTGTCGCCCCCAGCTGACCACCCCCACCCTGCAACCCCCTCCACCGACCAACCCCCTCCCCACCCTTGTGTCACCCCCGGTCGCCCACGGCCCCCTCCCCACCTCCGTGTCACCCTCAGCCACCCCCTGACCCTCTCCCCGCCCTCGTGTTGCCCCCGACCGCCACCCTAGCAACCCCCTCCACCCCCTAAACTCCTAGCCCCCATGTCGCCCGCCCACCCCCACCCCCACAACCCCCACTGCCCTCCGGTGGCCCGATCAACCAAAAAAAAAGGATCGTAAGAACCCTTACCTTTGGCAGACAGCGGACGGCAACGACGGCGGCGACAGTGGAGAGGCACTCACCGACGGGAAGAGAGGGGGCAAAGCTCGGAGAGGGAGAGGGAGAGGGGAGAGGGAGTTCTCGGTCAGAGAGAGGAGAGGGGAGAGAGGAGAGCTCGGAGAGGGGAGGGGGAGAGGAAGAGGGGAAGGAAGAGGGTTTCGCACGTAGGGACGTCGAATTGATGTGCATTGAATACAGAACTATTAGCGATAAAAATTTTCATCACTAATACTATTATTAGCGATGAAAAAAATTTTCCGTCGTTAATAATTTTCGTCAAAAAAAATTTCTCACTAAAAAAAATTTTTCTCTAAAAAATTTTATCCAAAAATAAATTATTGATGATGAAAAAAAATTCATCATTAATAATTTTATTAGCGATAAAAATTTGATTTTCGTCCCTAATAAATACCATCAAAAAAAATTTTTTCTTCTAACAATTTTTTTTTCAAAAAAATTAAAAAATATTATTTTTAAAATGATTTTTTCAATAAAAATATTTATCATCACTAATAAATTTTTTTCAATTAATAAATTTTTTATTCACAAAAATTAATTAAAATAATACTTTTAAAACATGGTAGCCAACAAAAAATATATTTATGTCACAAATATATTTTCTTAAAAAAATTTGATAAAAAAATTTAAAGACTATTTGCGACAAAAATTTATTTTACATCACTAATAATTAAATATATTTTAATAATAATTTCATAAAAAAATAATTTTATATTTTTTCATCAAAAAAATTTTTCATCCAAAAAATTTAACAAAAAAATGACATAAAAAATATTCATATTGAAAAATAAAATTATTTTTTTTATCTAAAAAATTATTGATCTAAAAATTTTTTTAAAATAATTTCATCAAAAAATTTAATTTTTTATTAATCAAAAAAAAATATATAAATAGTTTATTTATGATTTTTTCTTCAAAAAATATTTCTCCCTCTAAAAAAAATTACGTACATAAAAAATATAGTTACGACGAAAAATTTAATTTACGTCGCTAATAATTGTTATAAGAATAGCTCTTTGACTACCGCAATGGAATGGGCACTATGGGAGATCGATAGTTTTGAGGTCTTCGATCTTTAAGGAGCTCGTCTTTTTCTTGGAGTCCTCGTTCTGAAAGTCAGAGTATGAGAATATCGCGATAATTTTGAGGTCGCAAAAAAATCTATCAAGATTGAGATTTGGAGGATAGGA
Source organism: Elaeis guineensis (assembly GCF_000442705.2). Classification (NCBI taxonomy): domain Eukaryota; kingdom Viridiplantae; phylum Streptophyta; class Magnoliopsida; order Arecales; family Arecaceae; genus Elaeis; species Elaeis guineensis. The sequence continues at coordinate 120,848,675 of NC_025994.2, read as the reverse complement.
TAGGGATAGAAAGTTAGAGGTCCAGAAGCTCGTATATTACATGCATGTAATGATGGAGTTTGAAAAATTCATGAGAACTTGTGTGAGCATTAAAAATCTAGCAATTAATCAAAATCAAAGCAGATCTGCAGGTAGTGCAAGTTATATTATAAAGTACAAGCTCATATTTATGCTTTGTATTGCTAAGAAGATTAGTGCTCGTATTCTTTATCTTCTCATGATTGGAACTCCTACAGAGATATATTTGAGTATCGATCAATGCAGAAAGTACGGTATCTTTCAAGATCATGAAAGCCATACTAGAATACGCAGCTTAACTATATGATTTCTATATGAAAAGAGGCTCTTTTCATGTAGCTTAAGACAGACACTCTATCAGAAAGATTCATTGATATCATTAGTAACAGTGACAACGATGAACAGATGAATTTTACGTTACAAATAAACGTATAGCTCATTTCATTCAAAAAGATCTATTCACTCTAATTCGTAAATATCATTTATTTTTATATGATTTTTTCATATAAAAAATTCAGTCTGGATCATAACTCACATTTACTTTTTTACCAAAGATATATACAACTGTTACAAAAAATAGATGCATTTGCCTTACACAAAATCAAAAATTTAAATTTTATGATTTTTTTAAAGTTCTGATTTTTTTTACATATTGCAACAAAAATATTTTTATCATAAATAAATATATTTATGATGAAAATAAAAATTTTATCATAAATAATCATTATTTATGATGAAAAATTTTGTCGCAAATAATAAGCAACTTTTGATTTTTTTTAAGTGCTGATTTTTTTTAAGTATTTGCGATGAAAATATTTTCATCATGAATAATCTAGTATTTACAATGAAATTTTTTTCGTTGTAAAAATAATTTATTTATGATGAAAATTTTCATCACAAATAATAGTCAATTTTTATTTTTTTAAAATTTTTAATTTTTTTAACTATTGACAATGACAAAGTTTTCGTTGGAAATAATCACATATTTACGATAAAAAAAAATTTATCCTAAAAATTTTTTATTTATGATGAAAAATTTTTATTGCAAATAATTAGTAATTTTTAATTTTTTAAAATTTTTATTTTTTTAATTATTCACGATAAAAAGAGTTTCATCAATAAATAATCAAGTATTTATGATGAAAAAAATTTTATCATCATAAAAAAGTGCTTATTTACGATGAAAATTTTTTATCACAAATAATGAGTAATTTTTTATTTTTTTAATTTCTAATTTTTTTCAACTATTTACAATGAAAATATTTTTATCGTAAATAAATAGTATTTATAATAAAAAAAATTTCATCGTAAATACTCAATTATTTATGATACAATATTTTTATCATAAATAATCTATAATTTTAAATTTTTTAAATTTTTTATTTTTTTAAATATTGGTAACAAAAATATTTTTATTGAGAATAAACTTATTGCTAATGAAAAAATATTTTTCATCTTAAATATTTAAATTATTTATGATGAAAATATTTTCATCATGAATATTTAAAAATTTAAAATTAAATAAATAATATATTATTTATGATGAAAATATTCATCGTACATAATTCGTATTTACGACGGAATAATTTTTCCGTGCAAGTGTTTACGATGAAAAAATATTTTTATCATAAATATTTTATTATTTATAATTAATTTTATTTTTTATCATAAATATTATTAATGATAATGAAAATATTTATATTATAAATAATTTTATTATAAAAATATCCTTTTCTCCCAGTGATACCGGTTATTATAATAAGCCTTGCTGATTTCTGGAAGTCACGATACCACTGGAATATAAATAATATGAAGCAAAACATGCACGTTATGATTCTTTTTCAAAAAATTATTTAATAGGATCAAGACCAATTAACACCTCACCCCACCACCTCTCTCTCACACAATTCACGTGGGGGAAGGAGAAGAAATCTTTTCTCAAAAACGAGGAATTCCGAGATATTATGAGATCATCATGTAGAGTTGAAATCAATGGGTAGATCAAATGAACAGAAGCAAAATATTTTGAAGTAATAAAGTTTAAAATCTTCCTTCAAGATGTCTATATTACTTATTTGGTGATTGGCAAGAGAACTTTAAAATTGTATACCAAATGAAGCACACATTGAATATAATAACTAATATCATATATCCATTTGTTAAGACATAGCAGCTTCTTGTTACAACCAGTGGCATAGGAGCAAGTCTGGACGCTATCATACCCTTTTGCTTAAAAAAATCTATTACAATAATAATGGAAGGCCGTCGACTTCGCAAGCATGGGCTCTAAAACATGCATGAGGATGGGGGAAGAGCTTGAGGCCGAGCCTATATGAAACTAACAATCAGATAGTAGACAAACAATTATTAAAAAAAAAAAAAAAAAAAGAACATGCTAGAACTCCGATCCAAGATGATCTAAACCATGATTCCATTAAAAACAGATGTACATGATTTCATGACAAGCATATTCTGGTAATGAACACACGAACCAATTCAAGAAACTGTTGGTTTGCGTTCTCAAGCATAAACTAAAGCAGCTCAACGTAGCATAATGATGCACAAGATTTTAGAAATTTGAACTTGAAGTACATGAATCCATTGATATTTAGATTTCCGATGTAACACCAGTAAGTAAATAGCAAACCAAAGCATAATAAACTTTATAGGGTCAAAAAAACAATGGAAATATATGGATCTAAACAAGGCAACTAAATCTTTAGGACCAAAGAAAACTAAGGCATATTTTGGGCTAATCTCTATCAATTTACTCATAGTAGTCCCCGAAGATTTGGAATCACCACTCCTCTGCTCATTCTTATAGACCCATCCATACAAGCCATCTATTGCTCGTGCCTTGTTACCTAACCAACATAGTCCCAGATTTTGTCACCGGTCATGTCCACAAAATTATTGGGGCTGATCGTATATATAAGGTGACCAGCAGCTCCATTGACAAACTCGATGTACTCATAGTTGTCCTAAAAGATTTGAAATCATTGGTCCTTCTCTGTTGCATTCGTGCTTAGCCATCCACTGCTCCAACTTTACCCGCACACCATAAAGAAGAGAGGAGGAAGTTTTAGCAACCTTACCTTCACCATCGGTGACCTCTTCATGACCAAAACGGTGGTAGAGAACCTCCATCGGGAACTCGAATCCCAGCTCTAGGGATCAAGAGAGAAGGGTAAAAAACTCTTTTATAGACAAAATCAGAAGGAAATTTTGGCAATCCTAATAGGAGTTGGGGGAAGAGTTTAAGAGAGATCAAAACCAGAATTTAAACCCCGTTTGAAATTGCTGTTGGCAATAGAAATTTTTTGAAGTAGAGCTTTTGAGAAGTAAAATTTTTACAAAAAGCTATTTGCTGTTTGATAACCATATTGATAAAGTATTTTGGAGAAAGCAAAACAGCTTCCTGACATTAGTCAAAAATTATTTTTGAAAAAAACTTCAAAATATATTTTTTCTAAATAAACTTTTTCAGCTTTCTGATAAAGCCAAAATAGCTTTTCAATATTTTTATCAAATACCACTATATCACTCCAAAATACTTTCTGAGAGGCGGAAAGTGTTTTCTGGCACTCTAAAAACTTAGTCAAATAGGATCCAAGAACAAGAGTTCTTAGAGGAGAAGGTGACTACTCCTTTTTTTTCTCTACTCACGTGAGAGGTGTGTGAGTCAATTTCACAATGGACTGTGTGAGTCCAACATGCAGGTTGGGCTTGTCAAATGGACCAAGCCCTCGCAATAAGATGCAGCAAATATGGAAAAATCAGTTGATTATGGTCATAACAGGAAGGTAATCAAATTTGTCTTAGCGAAGATGAAGATGATCTAGTTTGTTTCAAGCAATGCGGCCCTACTAAGAAAGAATAGCTAAAGTAAGGAGAGTAGATGTCATTGTTGCCTCCAATGACAACTATTAATGGCACCATTTTCATGAATTGAATTATTTTTCTTGTTTCAAATGGCAGGTCATTGGTGTATTTGAACAAAAAATTGTAATAGGATGGAATCTTGTTGCATTAACTTTGGTATGTTCTTGATTTTAAAACTAAATAGTGACCTGGCTCTGAATAAATTTTATGCCCGGTGAATAGCTTCAAAAAATTACCAAGTATATAAAAAAACTCTAGAAAATCTATAATTAACAGTTTTTTTTGACTATGTGTTGACCAGATGTGTTGATCACCCTATCATCATAACTAGGCTAGCAGTCATAACCGTCTCAATATATGGTAGTGAATCTTCTTCTCTTTTTTTTTTTTTTGTTAAATGTGAATCCTCCACACATTTCGCCTATTCCAAATTAACTCAAGGATACAAGAGAAATAATATTTTGGAAAATGTTTTGAATACCTACATTTTTGCCAATATTAATATAATAAATGCCCACTTCTAACATGAAAATGGAGGGTCAAATTCATTGTTAGAAAAGTTCCTCCCACCAACAAAAAATAGCAATCATAGAGTTCCATAGACATCCACGTGCCTACTTTGTAGTTGAGTCGGATAATATCCAATACGGATTCTGGAGCGTGACATGATTGTCTAGGTAACACAACTCATGAAGAGATCAGCATGGTTGTGAATGAATGATGATAATGTGTGTTTATATCTGATCAATGGTTTCTTGGTGTTGTTCCAATTAGAGAAGTAGAAAGAAAGTCTAAGAAGAAGTCCCTCTATGCTCATCTCTCTTATGTAATTTGTAATAATATATTGCCTTAACTTTCTCTTGCAACTTTTAGATGATGCTTTGTTGCCTTGAAAGATGAGAGGAACCAAAGTTGGAGGATGGAGGCTTCCATTGGAACTTGGAACTATATCTCCAGAACTTATACAAATGTGATCTATTGCCATTGGAATCCGAAGTAAATATTGAGGTCAGTAGGCAATCGAGGTGATTGGGTGGGGCCGGTTGCACTTTGAGTTGGAGGGTTGTGGCTAACAAGTGGAATACCAATGGTCAATCTAGCTAGTTGAACTTCTGTGATCTAGGATCAACCGGAAAATGAACTCTTCTTGCGGGAATTTGTGTGATAGGAGACTATCTGATGCTCAACTCAGTTATATTCTACAGAAATGACAGCATTAGACACCTCACATTTTCCAAAGCACGATGAGCGACCAAGCATGCCTATGGATCAACTACTATATGTTTATTGGATTCTCCAATTTGGGCCGCTCATCATGCTTAATCTTGGAAAATGTGTAATGCGCATTAAGGGATTTAATTCACTCCATTGAACCTGACCCAAGCCCCTTCCTTCATGCCATGTAGTAAATTGCATGAATTGGGTTAACTCAAGAGAGTTCACTGTTTAGCAATGTGATCAAGTGGTGCAGATAGAGATGAAGCAAAGTTCTACATGCCGACTGGGATACTAGTCATGCCATGCCCATGTATTACTTTATGTACCGTACTTTGACATGTTGGTGTAGTAAATCGGGTTGTGGGCACAGGCAAAGCATCTTCCTACCAGCATTGTGGAGGACAATAATAGGATCACCTAATAAGGTTCCCAAAATAAAATGCTCGGAAAACACTATTAGTAAGGCTTAAATTGTGAACTCCCCTAGCATGGAAGATAGATGCAACTAATTGGTTATAAATCTATATATGTTTTATAATATGACATGGTAGATGTTCCAACCATTGATATATGCAAAGTTTTGGAATTGTTTCAGCTCTATTTGATTTGTTGCTAGAGTATTAATCTATTGAAAAAAAAAATGGAGATATTAAAAGGAAAGAAAATCCAACAAATTTTGACCTATTTTTGGTCAAATTTTTCTCACCATCTAGGGATGAGCATGTCAGAAAGTTTGTTTGCACGTTTTCATGGTAGAAAAATAGACGTCGGGACATGCTACCAATATTTGAATAGCCAGAAAAGAGATTTTTGAAAAGAAGATTATTCAAATATATAGCATGGGCCCATATGCCTTGATTTTCAAGAACTTGAGCTATTGTCATGATGCCCATTCAAAGATAGATGGACATAATTAGATAGGGAGATGGGGCTATTCCCGACTAAGATGGAAGAGATCTACTATTAATTGTTATGCCTAAATTAGAGTCCTACTACTATTCTAGAAGAAAGATAAAATAAAGATAAAAAAATAAGAGATAAAGTTGGATTCATTGATTTATCGAAGATCTTTTCTCAGAATACATTCCACCTTATTTCTACTATGACATAAACAATATAATAACTGGTTGCTTCCATGATAATGACCTATGGAAGATTCTTAGACCTTTTTTGTTGGGTATAAAGGTTCCATGGCAAGGCCACAAAGCCCTTCGGGTGAAGCAACGTTACGCTCGATGTACATGAATCCATTGTCACCCCAATATTTACTCCATGAATTCTTCAATATCCAACATTCAGTTCCCCAACCATCGGCCTCATATATCCCGTAACCAACAACGGCCATAGCGTGGGACGAACAAGTTCCACACGGACCTTTGAATAGACCGCCGGAGTACCACCTGAAGTTTTCCCCATCAGCACAAATGGCAATTTAAACAGGCTGGTTCGCGACTGCCTGCATGAGCGCAGTCTCGTTATTTGCAGGCACGAACTCGTAGCCGTCAATAGTAGCCGCCAGGTGTAAGGATTGGTTGGCCTTGCAATTGCCGACAACTCCTTTGAAAGGGTAATCAACTTCTGATGCTATGCCTCCATTACTAATGACGTAAGAGAAGGCGCTGCCTCGGTATCCCCAGCGGCATCCACTGCTATGATGATCACAGTCCACAAGTTGTTGCGGTGCCAGAGTTATCAAATTGCCGGTCTTGATTTGAGCGATCCCTTCGATGGCAGCTACAGCAGTGAACGCCCAGCAGCTCCCTGTACAGTTGTTTGAGATAACATTATCTTTTTTGTATCCCGTTATTCTTTAAAATTAAATAGCGCATTAATTGTATCTTCTTGAGAATAAATAACTCGTTGTATGCTATATCTTACCACATCCCCCTTGAGACTTGGCGTTAGTGACTGCACCACTGGTTATCCAATTCACGCTTTTAGGTAAGTTGTTCAAGTTGGCATACCGAAAGCTTCCAGTCGTAGACTTTGGACGCCTGGAATTTACCTGAGCGCGTAGGTGAGAGGACTTGAACTCCTCATCGGTCATGTCTGCGAAATGGTTGAGACCGAGCCTATAAGTAAGATTACCAGCTCTATTGACAGACTCAATATACTCGTAGTTGTCCTTGAAGATTTGGAAACGCCGCTCCTGCTCTGTTGCATCCATATAGAGTCGTCCATACTTAGCCATCCATTGCTCGAACTTTGCCTGCACGGGTGCATCACCAATAGCACGAGCCATGGCTCCAGAGCTCCAAACACCGAAAACTAACAACGCAATCACAAAGCATCGGTGAACCATTGCTGTGCGAAGACTTTGGGATGATTGCAGCTAGGTGGGTCAAATAGCCAGATAGTATTGGAGGGTGGTACAAAAATCAGAAAAACAAGGGATGAAATCTCTTGTTACTGCTATATGTATATATATAATAATCATCATGATAGAAAGGTAATTAAATTTGTGTTTATCCATAATCCTCTTAAGATGAAAAGTGATCAAATTGCCCTTCTAAAAATAAATACCTAAAATAATAAAAAAGAAAATTCATGATTGCCTCCTATAACAACCTAAAATTGAGCTAATAGTCACAACTGTCCCCATGCATTAGTATATATAGCCCGATTATATGTTCCAAAATTAAGTGAATCAGTACAACAATATATGGAAAATGGATCAATAATAATATGGTTGAGAATATGCTAGTGAATCAGATCTTATATTGTAGTGAGTTATATCCGACATGGATGGGTCTAGATTCACTCTTTTTTTCATCGATCAGATTGCAGATATATTCACTTTCTTTTATAGAAAATAATCAGGCTATATATAGTAACATATTAATATAATTATGATATAAAATTATGATAAAAAAAATTTTCACTTGAAATCAAGTTTTGGCAATGGAAAGTGGCTGGATAAGGTTTCCCTCTGAATGAAGCTGATGAGTAGTGCTTAGCTGTCCAAGTATTTGAAATGGCGTGAGGAAAAAAGGAGATACAATGATACATAAAATAAATTATAATATAAGTATATCATAATATAACTAAATTATACATACCTTTACTATCAAAATTTTAATATAAAATGTAAATATGTCATATGCTAAAGCTATCCGCTATACATGTATCTCATTTAAAATTTCTAAATTAATTTAAGTATTTGTTATGCTCGCTATCACAGACTTTGGAAGCATGGGCTTTACTGCAACCCATAGGTGGGAGGCCTCGAACTCCTCCTTGTTCATGTCCGCAAAATGGTTGAGGCCGAGCTTATACTTGCGATCGCCAGCTCTATTGATAGATATCCGTAGTTGTCATTGATGATTTGGAATTATCGCTTCTCTGATACATCCGTATAGGCTTGCCCATCCTTAGCCAATCTACTGCACATGCTTTGTCTGCATGAGCGTATCGCCAATGGCATGAGCATGGCTCTTGAGACCCAAAACCCGAATTAACAACGCAAGCACGAAGCATCAGTGACCCATTACTGTGTCAAGACTTTGGAATGATTGCAGTTAAGTGAGTTAAACAGCTAGATAGTGTTGGAGGGTGATAAGTAAAACAGAAGACGAAATCTCTTTGTGCTCAATTGAATGTCATTGCTACATGCATATATACATGTTGTCAATGAATCGAATGCAACTATAGAAATTCATACAATGACAATACAGAAAGAAAATCATGGTCATTGTAGGAAGGTAATCAAATCTGCCTTCCGCCATAATTCTCTTCTAAGGATGGGATGCCATGTTTGAAAGATGACCAAGATTGTTTCGAGCAATACTGTCCTTCTAAGAATAAATAGCTAAAATAAGAAGGGAAAAAAAAAAAAAAAAGGAGAGGTCATGATTGCCTCCTATAATAACTGAATATAGCCTGATTATATGTTACAAAATCCAGTGAATCAACAATAATATGGAAAATGGATCAGTAATGAAACCTCAATTAGCAGTCTTGAAGTAACGTTATCAACATATGACATCTCACCAACCTCGTGCAACAATTAGCAACACTCACTTGACATGCAGAGGACCTTTTTAATTCTAGAGGGCAGTGTCATAGTTGAAGCATAATCCTACTACCCAAGACAATGTTTAAGAATATGTTTAAGTCCCTTCTTGCAAACAATTTACAAAAACACCTACAAAAAAGAACTGAATAGATAAGGTTCTCTAAAATAATGATAAAAGCTACAATACTATATGCTTGGACTTTCTTTTAATAAACTTTTGATGATGATAATGCCACCGGTCCTGTCATCATCGCTTCATAGTAGTGTGCACCATAAGCAAGCCAGAGGCAGCACCTTCCTATCGAAAATGTTGAAATGTGAGAGAATAAAGCACCACAGGAATATAGACAGACCTGTCAAAGCACGCCCAACTCTGCCAGCAATCCTTGTTTATGGGTTCCGTTGGGTATAAAATATCTCCCCAGTCGAAGTTCATGTCAGAAGTGGCCCTCCAGAAATTCTACCGACGTCCGACATTCAGCGACATCTTTCCGAGCCTCTCTAGTGGCTGAGCCTCCGCAACGTTCCCAAGTTCTGCCGACGAATAAACTCCCACCAATGTAGGCCGGATTCTCCACGATGTCCGGACTCCTACGGGAGCCGGACTTCGTCCCCGACTTCAACTGCAGGTAGACTTCATCCGGACTCCTACGGGAGCCGGACTTCGTCCCCGAATCCAACTGCAGGTAGACTTCATCCGGACTCCTACGGGAGCCGGACTTCGTCCCAGACTCCAACCGCAGGTAGACTTCATCCGGACTCCTACGGGAGTCGGACTTCGTCCCCGACTCCAACCGCAGGTAGACTTCATCCGGACTCCTACGGGAGCCGGACTTCATCCCCGACTCCAACTGCAGGTAGACTTCATTCGGACTCCTACGGGAGCCGGGTTCATCCGGACTCCTACAGGAGCCGGACTTCGTCCCCGACTCGAACTGCAGGTAGACTTCATCCGGACTCCTACGGGAGTCGGACTTCATCCCCGACTCCAACTGCAGGTAGACTTCATCCGGACTCCTACGGGAGCCGGACTTCGTCTTCGACTTCAATTACAGGTAGACTTCATCCGGACTCCTACGGGAGCCGGAATTCGTCTCCGACTCCAACCGCAGGTAGACTTCATCCGGAATCCTACGGGAGCCGGACTTCGTCTCCGACTCCAACCGCAGGTAGACTTCATCCGAACTCCTACGGGAGCCGGACTTCGTCTCCCACTTCAACTGCAGATAGACTTCATCCGGACTCCTACGGGAGCCGGATTTCATCCCCGACTCCGACTGCAGGTAGACTTCGTCCGGACTCCTACGGGAGCAAGACTTCCGTCCTGAACTCCTGTTGCAGGTAGACCTTATCCCGAACTCCTGCGAGGGCTAGACTCCGAGCTCCTACCGCAAGCGACCCACTCCGAGTTTCCGCTACAAACGATCTACTTCAAATTTCTACTACGAGCGGTCCATGCCGGATTCCCACCGTAAGCATTCATCCGAGCTTCCATTGCGGACGAACCTCTCCAGTGCCTTCCGACATCCACCGTCGGTCGGCCCCCCACCGAAGTCTGCACGAAATCGGACTGCATCTGCGGAAAGCCTCTGACCGAGCTCCTACGGCAAGTGGTCCTCGCCTGCCGCCTTAACGCCCCAGGGCACCCAACAGGATTTGCAGCATCCGAGTTCCTCTCAAATGGACAGCTACCCCTCTCCGTCAGGCACCTCAATCGAACTTCAGCCGACAGGCCTGGACCCCCTGGCAGGCCACAGTAATGGCCACGACTCTGCTCCACTTCCTGCGACGGATCCCGCGTGGCCCCATTACTCCCTGGCAGGCCACAATAACGGCCACGACTCTGCTCCACTTCTTGCGACGGATCCCGCGCGGCTCCATCACTCCCTGCCAGGCCGCAGTAATGGCCACTACTCTGCTCCACTTCCTGCGGCGGATACCGTGCGGCTCCTCCGTCCTCTGGCAAGTCGCGACAACGGACGTCGATTCACTCCCCGCAACAGACTCCACGTGGCAGATCACGGTGATGGCTACGATCCCACCCCACTACTCTTCATAACAAATTCCTCCTGGCCCCGAACGGCCTGCGGCCAGATAGTTACAAATGTCGCTATCATCTATTGCACTACCCGTCTATAAAAAGGGGATCCCAGATACGTTATTCTCTAAGCTCCCATTTTCTATCTCAAAATTCTGTTAAATTTTTCATTCGAGCACTCCATTCTTGTTGAGGCAGAGAACTGACTTGAGCGTCGGAGGATCTTGTCAGAGCACCCCAACTTCCGATTTAGACTTCCTTTGCAGGTTCCGACGGCGACCGCGGCTCCTTTGACTCCAACTTCTCCGACGCAGGCGGATTTTTGCACCAACAGATTCCATACGTCCATTAGCGAGGCGTGAAATTTCATTTTGGCCACGTATAATGGTTCCATCCTGAGAATTGGAAGTTTGCAAGATTAGAGAAGAGAGAGATATGAGTGACGGTCAGTGTTTGGTTTAGTGCAAAATTTTCTAATTCGATGAACATAACATACTGGATGAATGGATTGCAACTTTAGTGACATGTACACCATGATAGGAATCATCTATCACAAAAGTTATAATGAAGGAGAAATTGATACAGCAATCGTTAAGCATTCGATGCGTGTACAGCATCAGCCAACGCCAGTTTAGGCAAACTTAGATATATGGTGGCTAGAATAGTGAAATTCGCAGATGCATTCTTACATCTGATATAAGTGGACAAACCAACTTGATATGAAGGGGTGCAAGAAAGTCTAAATACACTACAAAAAATTTGATTTTTTACGATGAAATTTTTTCGTCGCTAATAGTATTTGCGACGAAATATATCGTCGCTAAAAATTTGTAGAGAAAGCCTCGTAGCAAAAGACCTTAGCGACGAAAATATTTTATTTCGTCGCAAAAAATAGTAAACCCAGACGACGAAGTTATGTACTGTATTAGCGACGAAAATATTTTGTCGCAAGAGCTTAAATTTTCGTCGCTAAAATTGCAACGAAAAAAAATTTCGTCGCTAAATATTTTGATTAAAAAAAAATTTCTTATTTTTTGCGATGAAAATTAATTTCGTCACAAAACTTAGCGACGGATTTCGTCGCAAAATAATTTGTCGCAAAAATTTTGTCACAAAAATTGCGACGAAAGAAAATTTCGTCGCTATAATAGCAACGAAATAAAATTTTCGTCGCTAAAAAGGCGACGAAATAAAAAAATTTCATCGCTATAATTGCGACGAAATAATAATTTCGTCGCTATAATTGCAACGAAATAAAAATTTCGTCGCAAAAAGTTAAATTTTTAGCGACGAAATTTTTTTCGTCGCAAAAATAGCAACGAAATAATTTCGTCGCAAAAATTACGACGAAAAAAAAATTTCGTCGCAAAAGTTATAATTTTTAGCGACGAAACTAAGACTTTCGTCGCAAAAATAGCAACGAAATAAAAATTTTCGTCGCAATGAATAATAAATGTTTTACTTTTTTGGGTTCATAAATTTTTTTGCGACGAAATTAATATTTCGTCGCTAAAATAAATTTTGGATAAAAAATAAAATTTTTATTAATTTTTCAAAAAAACCTGCTCAAATACAAATTATCTGATCAAACATATTTTAAATAAACAGTATGTTAACACAATAAAAATATTCTAAGTCAAAAGATCAATTTCAAATAACAAAAAGTTTCATAACCATCTTTGTCATATACAAAAATATAAGTCCATACACCATTTTAAATTTAAAATAAGTACAAACTAAGTATGATCTGACTCATTGGCCTCGTTCCCTCCTCCAGACGTCGATCCCTGACCCGATACGTGTCGCGATGGTGGTGCAGATGCGGCATCATGTGACTGTAGAGGTGCTAACTCAGAAGCATCAATACCGAGCCGTCCCGCCACCGCAGCTACGATCCTCTCGAGCGTCTGACTACGATTCATCCAGTAACTAATCTGATCTTGCATCATGCTCATGGATGTCCTAACTGCCTCTGGCACCGATGCATCATCAGACTGGCCGGATGACGAACTGCATGATTTTTTGGACCGCATGCTATGACCAGATCCTAGCTGCCGCCCGAGGACGGTATCCAAAATCGTATCATCTGTCATCAAACAAACCTGCTGCGATCCAGTATCACCATCAGATCCCACCTCCCTCGTCGCCTGCTCTCTCAATTCTAACATTTTTTCCTTCACAATAAATCAAATAAAATCATAAATTTTTTTCAAACTCTTTAAAAGTATTCAAAATGTAGAGTAATGATACTTACATGACGCTGCCTCGCCTCCTCGGTCACGAACTCGCCACTCTTGTTTTGATAGAATTTAGCATAGGCGTCGACTCCGGATAGTCCCTGTTCAAACAAAAAAAGAAAAAAAGATATAAAAATAATATAAATATTTAATAGAATCAATCTTGCGTGTGAAAAAAAATAACGTACCATCCTCTTCATTCCCTGTGCAAAAGAGGCACTTCTTTGCGTGTGAATAGAATCGATCTTGCTCCTATTCACCTTATTCGCCTCCGATCGTCGCTACAAAATACATACAATTATAACCAATAAAGGACATAACATAATTAAAAAAACTTGGAACACTAGACATACCTGAAATACCTCACTTCCAAAATGCTCACATAACCACCGCCAATCGTCACTAGACCCAGCCCAATTTCTGAATGGCTGGGTCACAGGATCAATCCCCTTCGCCTGCAGCTCATTGCAGTATTTATGAAGCCTACATCGCCGATCTCTGTATCTATTTGCAGCCATTTTGAGAATACATGCCGTCACTTCTTCGTCAGTGCAATCCTCGAAGTCAATATTATCCTACACAGTAATCATACCAAAAGGCAAATACATGAAATTGTTCATATAATAAAAAATTTATTTATATAACCAAAAATAATATGGATCAGTTAATGATATGCAAGACATCCAAATTTAATTCTTACCCTGATGTGAGAGACTAGAGCATCACGGTATCGAGGAGCTACATACTTGAAACCTTCAGCAGCCCACGAAAAATGATTCCACATATACAAACTGATCTCATTTGCGACGATACTAGCCTCTGTGCCAACCGGATGATCTCGAAATATATGTACCTTCGGTTTTTCATTGTGTATATGCACATATTTTTCCAAAACAAGACCCCTACTAGGACCACGCACTGCACGTCGATGCTGTGTTCCTACATGTAAAAATTGATGAAATGAACATATATCATGTATCACTAAATGCATATAACAAAAAAATATATATGGTTTATAAATTGATAGAGATGTACCTGTAAGGGGATGATGCTGCGGTACCATGGCCTCCGGCTGGGCAAGCTCTGGCTGAGCACTAGGGTGCTCTGTGGACTCGGGCAACTGAGTCTCATCTAAATCCTCTGACTCATCATGCAAAATGCTAAAGTGAGGATGTGTATCATCAAGCGGAGCCTGCTGCCTACCCCGTGAATGTCTACGTCCAGGATCAGTCATGATGCTGCAATGATTAAAATAATTTAAATCAGTAAGTAATCAAAAAAACTCAAGTATTACATGATATAATAAAAAAAAATAAATTGAATTACTTATTCATATTAATTATTGTTCTCAGATTCTGAACTCGTGTCCATATATTCATCTTCGACGGGAGTCATAGAAGACTTCGTCCCTGAAGTACTATCATCATTGTCGTTAACGAAGTCATTATTGGATCGTGCTCGTGTCCGTACCCTTATGGACGATCCAACAATAGAAACATCCTCAGGTTCATACATTTTTTGTTGTTTTATGATCGAGAATGTGGCAGATGATGAGACTTCTTATGTACTGTTGTGGTGAAGTAGAGAGAGCAATAGGAACAGATGCATGGAACCTTGAGCAGCCAGTGTAGAACCCATACGTAAAAATGATACCCGGAATATACTGATGTCTTTGTTCTTAGGTGCAGATGTTGGAGCAGACTTTCACAGCCTAATTTGATAGGATGAATAATGTCTTGTTTGGTTCTAAATCGCCATAATCCAGAAGCTAATGGCTCACAAGCTGATTGTGCATTGCTGGTATGGACACAATCTATTTGAGAAAGACAGGCCAGAATTTTCCCTCTGGTTCAGAGGAGCAAAGCGTGCAGATCAGCCAATTCATGCATAACTATTCACGGTTTAGACTTTAGCAGCGTGGCTGATCAACAGTTTGATGTGTTTCGAGTGCAAGTTTGCAGAGTTTGCTGCAATCCGAGCAGAGTCATGTTTTTTTCATCATGGTATATTTGATAGATAACTCTAGTTGGAGTAGCAGGAAACTGCAAACAGAACATCTTGATGGTCGATTTGAGCAAAATATTCCTATCAAATCATGCCTTTTAGCTCCTAGAATGTGTGCACTAATCTGGTCAGAGAAAATATTAAACCTTTATAGTTGGCCGCGATGCACATACAAACTGAGAAGTAGAAACTTCATTATAAATTGACCAGTCCATAGGGAATAAGAAGCCAAACAGTTACTAAAAGCTCACTGATTTTTTCACCAATGTAGAGATGGCAATGTTGCACCATTGCTGTCGAGAAGGGAAGAAGGAAACCGAGAGTGCAGGAGAACAGAAGACAACTGTGGTGGGGTTTTGCCTTCGAATCCTTCGAAAAATTTTCCTCGAGTTGCATCGCGCCATGGTCCTTCTGCCACAAAAGTCATAACCGAACCCACCAATGAATTAATCAAGTACACCATTATGAGACTGGCACCAGAAACCTTGGAAATTTTCGAGTTTGCAACAACGTCATCACCTGAAAAGAAAAGGAACAGAAGGAGAAGAAAGTTTGGCCGGAAGGGAAGAAGAGGCCGGGAGGGGCGGAGGAGCGGAGGGCGGAGAGCTCTCTCAGCTTCCGGGTGTGCACGGCGTGGGAGAGCCGGCACTCGTCCAGAACCCTCGCGATCTCGCGATCGCACGGCGGTGCCGGACCGGCGGCGACGCGGCGGTGGCGGCTCGGCGGCGACGCGGCGGCGGCTGCGGCGGCCCTACGAAAACAAAAAAAAAACACAAACTGAGAAAGGGAGGGAGAGGCCAGAGAAGAGGGATTGGAGGGAGGCGGGAGAGAGGGTGGCGAGGCGGGAGGGAGATGGCCGACAAGCTGGGAGGTGGGCTCGATCAGCGACGGGGGGCGGGCTCGAGCGGCAACGGTGGCGGGGAGGGAGGGCTCGACGGCGGTGGGGAGGGAGAGAGAGAGACGATGGTGGCGGAGAGGGAGAGGACTTATCGGGAAGACGACCGGCGACCGGGGAACGATGACTGTCGCCGGAGATCGAGGAGGGAGAAGATTTGGATGACCGCGGTGGAGATCGGGCCGGGAGGGAGATCAAACGGTTTTCAATTAGGGCAGAATACCTTCGGTTTTATTTTTAATTAAAACATATTTAGCGACGAAATAAATTCGTTGCTAAAAATAAATTTTCTGTCGTCAAAAAAATTGATTTTTTGCAACAAAAATATTTTCGTCGCAAATGATTAATTTTTGGCAACGAAAATTTAATTTCGTCGCAAATGATCGGGAAATCAAGTTTCTCGCAACGAAACAAATATTTCGTCGCTAAAAATTAAATTTTTGGCGACGTAATTATTTTCATCGCAAAAAAAAATTTAGCAACGAAAAATTTTTCCGTCGCCAAAAAAAAAATTTTTTTGCGATGAAAAAACTTTCGTCGCTAAAAATCAATTCTAGCAATGAAATTTAAATTTTCGTCGCAAAATATTCAAAAATTTTTTAATAAAATAAAATTTAGCGACGCAATAGTTTCGTCGCTAAATATAAATAAAATTGGTCGCAAAAGTCTTTTTTTTTTAGCAACGAAAAATCAATTTCGTCGTAAAAAATATAATTTTTTGGCGACAAAATTTTTTTTTGTCGTAAAAAATAAATTTTTAACTATGAAAAAAAATATTTCGTCGTCAAAAAAATTATTTTTTGCAACGAAAAAAAATTTCGTCGCTAAAAATGAACTTCTAGCAACAAAAAAAAAAATTTCGTTGCAAAAGATATAACTTTTTGCAACGCAATTTTTTTCGTCGTAAATATCTAATTTTTGAGGATGAAATTTAAATTTCGTTGTAAAAGTCTATTTTTTTGCGACGAAAAATATTTCGTCGCTAAAATTTTATCGTAAAAATTCAAATTTCTGGTAGTGATACCAAAGGACCTTCTTTCTTTGCCAATTTATGTTATCTGAGGAGAGAAAGTTCCGCATTTCAGAAATGTCAGATAAAAGTACAAATGATACTAGAATATATATATATATATATAAACTTAAATGAGGCCAAAAAACAAATATAGGCATATGAATGCACACTACCATATACATATATAAGCGTCTAGCACATGACGTTGGATCTGACTTGAAATCTTGTGTGGACTTATTATATAACATAAATACCGCTCCATTTTGGCTTCTGATGCATCAAGAGACAAGGGGTGCCCAAACAATCCATGATCAGAAAGAGCTTCAGAAGTGTTTTCATCTGACAATCTCAGACATCATGATCGAATGTCTGAGAACAACGGAAGACCATCCAAGATTGTCTCGCCCTTTGGAAATAGCCATGAGAGGAGGGAGTGGAGGTGATGGAGGAGGAGGCGGCAGGCAAGGTGCCCTCCTTGTCTTCCCCAAGCTAAAGTAAAGAATCAAACAAGAACCCAAACAAAAGAAGATCAGAACAAAACAACAAATGTTAATTTATTATTTTTTTTTTAAAAAGGAAAAACCGCACATGGCTCCGATAAGGCGTCGCCAAGATGGGCGAAAGACTCTTCCTGGTGTCCGGAGCCCAACGCCGCCATTATCCATACAGCATTTCTTGGTGGCGGAAATTGAAGAGGAAACACACAAATCCCATTCTTTGGAGTCGAGAAACCCAAGAAAACCTCAAAAATTACAAGAACGGTGAGAAACTCTATCTCATCGATCGAAAGCTACTGGTATCGATCACGTCACGGCTCTTTCCACTGCCCCAAAGTAGATGGATCTCCTGATGGCAGAGGCGAAGGCAGGCCGCGAGGAGAGGCGAGTTCTTCGCAAGGATCTGGGGGAGGGTCGGGTGGGCTAGGGTTTGAAAACCCAACTCGGTAGCGAGAGAGAATAGAGGACGCGAGAGAGAAGGGAAGGACGGGTGGGCGAGAGAGAACTTTAAAATTGCATACTAAATGAAGCACCCATTGAATATGATAAAACTAATATCATAGATCCGTTTGTTAAGACATAGCAGCTCCTTGTTACAACTATTGGTATAGGAGCAAGTGTCTGACACTATTATATGCCTTTGCTTAAAAAAATCTGTTACAATAATAATCGAAGGCCGTGGACTTCGCAAGCATGGGCTCTAAAACAACGCATGGGGATGGGAGAGAGCTTGAGGCCGAGCCTACACGAAAGACTCGATGTAAACAATCAGATAGTAGACTAAAACAATATAAAAAAGGAGAGAGCACATGCCAGAACTCCAATCCAAGATGATCTAAACCATGATTCCATGAAAAACAGGTGTAAAAAGGCTTTCATGACAAGCATATTCTGGTAATAAACACACGAACCAATTCAAGAAACTATTGGTTTGCGTCATAAGCATAAGCTAAACCAGCTCAAAGTAGCATAGTGATGCACAAGATTAACTTGAAGTACATGAATCCATCGATACTTAGATTTCCTCTTAGATTTCCGACGTAACACCAGTAAACAAATAGCTAACCAAAGCATAATTAACTTTATAGTGTCCAAAAAAAACAAAGGAAATATGTGGATCTAAACAAGGCAACTAAACCTTTAGGATTCTAAAGAAAACTAAAGAAGGCATATTTTTGGCTAATCTCAATCGATGCACCCGTAGTTGTCCCCGAAGATTCGGAATCGTCACTCCTCCTCTGCTCATTCTTATAGACCCATGCATACCAAGCCATCTATTGCTCGTGCCTTGTTGACCTAACCATTGTTCTCTTGGGTTTGCTTGAACAGGCCGATCGTATATGTAAGATTGCCAGCTTTATTGATAGACTTGATGTACTCGTAGTTGTCCTTGAAGATTTCAAATCATTGCTCCTTCTCTGTTGCATCCATATAGACCTGCTTGTGCTTAGCCATCCACTGCTCGAACTTTACCCACACGAATGCGTAGCTAATAGCACGAGCTATGGCTCCAAAGATTCAAACATGCAGAACTATCAACACACGCACAAAGCATCTATGAGCCATTGCTATGTAGAGACTTCGGGATGATTACGACTAAGTGGATTAAGTTGATAGTGTTGCAGGGTGTCAAGAATTTAGATATCAAGAAACCTGCTCGAGTTCTACAGTCTAGAGTATTGTTATCCTACAAAACAAATCTCAATATAAAAATAAAATCATAAGGTGAAAATTGTTTATATAAAACTTTCTATTGGGGTTTACCGGGAGTCTCATAGCCTCCCTCTTCCTCTTCTTCTTCAAAATCGGGGACATTCCCCTTCTTCCTTCCCTTCCTCTCAAACACGGTAGGGAGAGGCCAGCGACTAGTCATCCAAAGAAGTGTCCGACGAGGGTGAAGGCCCCGATTATAGCCATGGCCGACGTTGGTTGGTGAAGCCAAAACAAGGGAAAGAAGGTGCAGAACAGGGGAGACCCTGTGCATGCCCAATCCCTCACCATAAGTTGTAGCAAATATGGAAAATTAATTTGATTATGGTCATAACAGAAAGGTAATCAAATTTGTCTTCGCAAAGATGATCTAGTTTGTTTCTAGCAACTTCTAAGAAAGAATGGTTAAAGTAAGGAGAGTAGATGTCATGATTGCCTCCGATGATGACTATTAATGGCACCATTTTCATGAACTGAATTATTTTTCATGTTTCAAATGGCAGGTCATTGGTGTATTTGAACAAAAAATTGTAATAGGATGGAATCTTGTAACACCAACTTTGGTAATTTTTTGATTTTAAAATTGAACAGTGAAATGGCTCTGAATAAATTTTATGCTCGGTGAATAACTTTGAAAAATTACCAAGTATATAAAAAATTTTAGAAAATCTATCAGTTCCCATTGATTATGTGTTGACCAAATCTCAGGCGTGTTGATCATCGCATCATCATAACTAGGCTAGTAGTCACGACCATCTCAATATATTAGCATGCATAGCCTGATTATATGTTCCAAAATGAAGTAAATCAACAGCGATATGAAACACAGAATATGCCAGTGAATCAATGTCATATAGTAGTGAATCAAAACCAAAATAAAATTCTCCCCATCTTCTCCATTGACCGAATTATATTATATGGTAGTAAATTTTCATTTTGTTTTTCTTTTTGTTAAATGTGAATCCTCCATACACTTAGCCCACTCCAAATTAACTCAGGGATACAAGAGAAATAATATTTTGGAAAATGTTTTGAACACCTATATTTTTGGCCAATATTAAAATAATGAATGCTCACTTCTAACATGAAAATGGAGGGTCAAATTCATTGTTGGAAAGTCCCTCACACCAACAAAAAACGGCAACCATAGAGTTTCATAAACATCCACGTGCCTACTATGTAGTTGAGCTAGATGATATCCACGGATTCTGGACCATGACGTGATTGTCTAGGTAACACAGCTCATGAAGAGATCAGCATAGTTGTGAATGAATCATGATAATGTGTGTTTATGTTTGATCAATGGTTTCTTGGTGTTGTTCCAATTAGAGAAGTAGAAAGAAAGTCTAAGAAGTCCCTCTATGCTCATCTCTCTTACGTAATTAGTTATAATATATTAACTTAATTTTTCTCTTACAATTTTTAGATGATGATTTGTTGCCTCAATAGATAAGAGGAACCAAAGTTGGAGGATGGAGGCTTCCATAGGAACTGAGAACTTGATATTGAGAACTTATACAAATATGATCTGTTGTCATTGGAATCTGGAAAAAATATTTAGGTCAATAGGCAACTGAGGTGATAGGGTGAGGTCGGTTGCACTTTGAGTTGGAGAGTAGTAAGGAACAAGTGGAATCCCAACTGTGAATCTAGTTGAACTTCTATGATCTATGATCGATTTGCAAAAGAACTTTTTTTGCAGAAATTTATTTGATAGGAGACTATCTGATGTTCAAGTCAGTCAAATTTTTTAAAAATAATAGCATCGGATACCTGATATTTTTCAAAGCATGATGAGCGATCACGCATGCCTATGGATCGACTACTATTTGTTTATCAGATTCTCCAATTTGGGCTGCTCATCATGCTTAATCTTGGAAAATGTGTAATGCACATTAAGGGATTTAATTTGTTCCATTGAACCTGACCCAAGCCCCTTCATGCCATGTAGTAAATTGCATGAAATGGATCAACTCAAGGCAGTTCACTGTTTACCAATGTGATCAAGTAGTGCAAATAGAGACGAAGCAAAGTTCTTCATGCTGATTGGGATATTAGTCATGCCATTCCCATGTATTACTTTATGTACTCTCCTTTAACATGTTGGTGTAGTAAATCGGGTTGTGGGTACAGGCAAAGCATCTTCCTACCAGCGTTGTGGAGAACAATAACAGCGTTGTGGAAACACTATTAATAAGGCTTAAATTGTGAATCTCCCCTAGCATGCAAGAGATATGCAACTAATTGGTTATAAATCTATATATGTTTGATAACATGACATGGTAAATGATGCAACCATTGACACATGCGAGAAGTTTTGGAATTATTTAAGCACTACTTGGTTTGTTGCTAGACTATTAATCTATATATTGAAGCAAAGAGTGGAGATAGAAAAAAAAAAAAATCAAACAAAATTATTGATTTATTTTTGGTCAAGCTTTTCTCACCATATAGGGATGAGCATGTCAGAAAATTTGTTTGCACATTTTCATGGTAGAAAGATAGGTGTGGGGACATGCTACCGATATTTGAGTAGCCAAAAAAGAGATTTTTGAAAAAAAGATGATTCAAATATATAGCATGGGCCCATATACTTTGATCTTGAAGAACTTAATTAAGCTATTGTCATACTACCCATTCGAAGATAGATGGATATGATTAGATGGGGAGATGGGGCTATTCGGGGTTATGATAGAAGAGATTTACTATTACCATTATGCCTAAATTAGAGTCCTACTAGTCATATAGAAGAAAGATAAAATAAAGATAAAAAAATAAGAGATAAATTAGATTTATTGATATATTGAAGATCTTTTCTCAGCATACATTCCGTCTTATTTCTACTATGACATAAACAATATAATAATTGCTTGCTTCCACGATGATGGCCAATGTTCAACTTCAATTTCTAATTATTCCGGCTGCTGAGATTCCCAAGATGCCATAGTAGAAGATTTCTTAGGCTTTTTTTGTTGGGTATAAAGGATTTCCTGCAATGCCACAAAGCCCTTTGGGTAAACCAACGTTACGCTCGATGTACATGAATCCTTTGTCACCCCAATCTTCACTCCATGAATTCTTCAATATCCAATATTCAGTTCCCGGATCATGGTCCTCATATATCCCATAACCAACAACCGTCATAGCGTGGGTCGCACAATCTCCACACGGACCTTTGTAGAGACCACTGGAGTACCACCTCAAGGTTTCCCCGTCAGGACAAAAGGGAACCGAAACAGGCTGGTTCGCGACTGCTTGCATGAGCGCAGTCTCGTTATTTAAAGGCACCATCTCCCAACCGTCAATACTGGCTGACAGGTATTTGTTGGCCTCGCAATTCCCGACAACTCCTTTGTAAGGGTAATCAACTTCCGATGCGATGCCTCCATTACTAATGACGTAAGAGAAGGCGCTGCCCGGGTATCCAAAGTCGCATCCACGGCTATCATTATCACAGTCCACAAGTTGTTGCGGCGCCAGAGACATCAAATTGCCGGTCTTGATTTGAGTGATCCCTTCGATGGCGGCTACAGCAGTGAACGCCCAGCAGCTCCCTGTACAGTTGTTTGAGATAACATTATCCTTTTTGTATCCGGTTATTCTTTAAAATTAAATAACGCATTAATTGTATCTTCTTGAGAATAATAACTCGTTCTACGGTTTATCTTACCACATGCCCCTTGAGACTTGGCGTTAGTGACTGCACCACTGGTTATCCAATTCACGCTATTAGGCAAGTTGTTCAAGTTGGCATACCGAAAGCTTCCAGTCGTGGACTTTGGACGCTTGGAATTTACCTGAGCGCGTAGGTGAGAGGACTTGAACTCCTCATCGGTCATGTCTGCGAAATGGTTGAGGCCGAGCCTATAAGTAAGATTACCGGCTCTATTGACAGACTCAATATACTCGTAGTTGTCCTTGAAGATTTGGAAACGCCGCTCCTGCTCTGTTGCATCCATATAGAGTCGTCCATACTTAGCCATCCATTGCTCGAACTTTGCCTGCACGGGTGCATCACCAATAGCACGAGCCATGGCTCCAGAGCTCCAAACACCGAAAACTAACAACGCAATCACAAAGCATCGGTGAACCATTGCTGTGCGAAGACTTTGGGATGATTGCAGCTAGGTGGGTCCAATTGCCAGATAGTATTGGAGGGTGGTACAAAAATCAGAAAAACAAGGGATGAAATCTCTTGTTACTGCTATATGTATATATATAATAATCATCATGATAGAAAGGTAATTAAATTTGTGTTTATCCATAATTCTCTTAAGATGGGAAGTGATCAACTTGCCCTTCTAAAAATAAATATCTAAAATAATAAAAAAAGTAAAGTCATGCTTGCCTCCTATAACAACCTAAAACTGAGCTAATAGTCACAACTGTCCCCATGCATTAGTATATATAGCCTAATTATATGTTCCAAAATTAAGTGAATCAACAACAATATGCAAAATGGATCAATAATAATATAGTTGAGAATATGTTAGTGAATCAGATCTTATATAGTAATGAGTCTTATCTGACATGGATGGGCCTAGAATCACTCTTTCTTCCACCGATCAAATTGCAGATATATTCATTTTTTTTTATAGAAAATAATCAGGCTATATATACTAATAGATTAATACAATTATGATATAAAATCATGATAAATAAACTTTTCACTTGAAATCAACTTTTGGCAATGGAAAGTGGCAGGACAAGGTTTCGCTCTAAATGAATCCGGTGAGTAGTGCTTAGGTGTCCAAGTATTTGAAATGACGAGAGAAAAAAAAAAAAAAAAAAAAAGGAGATACAATGATTCATAAAATAAATTATAATATAAATATCTCATAATATAACTAAATTATGCATACCTTTACCATCAAAATTTTAATATAAAATGTAAATATGTCATATGCTAAAGCTATCCGCTATACATGTATCTCATTTAAAATTTATAAATTAATTTAAGTATTTGTTATGCTCCCTGTCATAGACTTTGGAAGCATGGGCTTTACGCTGCAACCCGTAGGTGGGAGGCCTCGAACTCCTCCTTCGTCGTGTCCGCAAAATGGTTGAGGCCAAGCTTATACTTGCGATCGCCAGCTTTATTGATAGAAATCCGTAGTTGTCATTGATGATTTGGAACAATCGGTTTAATCAAAGATTTGTAGGAACTTTCTTCTTGTTCCACCATCCACCCGTTTAATGCCTTCTTCCTTCTATTTCTTCCGATTGGTCTGATTTTCTCATTACCCACCAAGATGTGTAACCGCTCTGTTCATGTAAATCTCTGAGGCTCTCATCCTGCCTGAATTTGCGCATCATTCCGAATGTGAATAAAATTCTTGGTGGTCGGTTACAGCCTCCATTACCATCCAAAAATAAATAAATAAATAAACATTTTGCAAAGGC
Organism: Elaeis guineensis; assembly: GCF_000442705.2. Classification (NCBI taxonomy): domain Eukaryota; kingdom Viridiplantae; phylum Streptophyta; class Magnoliopsida; order Arecales; family Arecaceae; genus Elaeis; species Elaeis guineensis. Next base: position 120,823,746 of record NC_025994.2, on the reverse strand, counting down.
ATTGCAAATTTAGAAACATAAAAAAAAACCCACTCCTCTTGGCGTTTGCTCCACATTTTGAAATAAGGTTTGCAGAGTAAGCTTTGGTTTCAGCTGAGCCCATAAAATTTTGTTTATGGCGGTTCCAATCCAGGTGCCAGATTCTCAGTCAAGAAAAACACGAGAAACAGGAAAAGCAGGGGAAGAAAGAAAGAAAATATAAAACAATCCAAAAGAATCATATAGCACTAGTTTGAGTGTTTTGTAACGTTTGAAATTTCTGGAAGGATGGATCCAAGATTTTCGGAATAAACTATCAAGAATTGCAAAAAGGGAAATAACCAAATTATAAGCCAAAGAAAAAGTTAAGAATCATATTTTATACCAACTTAAAAGTATAAAATGTTCCATTGTTTGATAACAATCTTTGACCGCCTAATTTCTTACACCATAGATCTTAGACTGAAACATTCATACATAAAGTATAAAGCTTTAAATATTAATATAACCTTGATATGATGGGAAGCCTTATAATTAGTTGGGTATACTTATAGACCACATTTAGATGTTTGCAATTTTTCAGATTAAATTTGCTAATTCGAGCTCCGGAGTATTGAGGTGGGGTCGGGATGGGGTGCAGCAAATTGAGCAAACTTAAGATATGGCAGCAAAGTGAGCAAACATAAATTCGATCTTAACAAAAACAATGCTCCTTTAAACAGATTTAACACCAAGAATTAAGTGCTTAAAACATTATCCATGGTTAGTTTTTGCTTGAAAGAATACCATCCCTTTTTGCACCAAAAAAGAATACACGATCAATACAGTGGATTAACAATTTAAGTGCCATATCATGTATCTTAGAATATTTGCACAATAGACACCATCCATTTTTGCAGCCGCATGATGCAAAGAAAGAGATTTCCAAAAGATGCAATATTTTTTATTTTAGGTCTTTGTAAGCGCAAATCCTAATCAATAACATGGATCTTTGATTTGGATACCCTGTCATAGATTTTATGATAAATAAATGTATTATACATGTATTACGATTGAATTTTTAATATTTTTATGTGGCCCACAGAACTTCCTACCTTTTGCCTGAGCACAACAAGGTGCCCTAACTGCCTCCATACTGTAACTACCCGTTAAAACATTGGTTTAGTAACTTTAATTATATAGCAATTGGCCTCAATGATAAACCAAGGACAAGACTTTTAGCACTTTCAAGGGATATAAAATTCGAAAAGTAGCTTCATTATTCAGCAACAGAAAGTTTGTTAGTGGGGGTTAGCAAGCCAGTCGGCATATGCAAAGTCATCAAGGTTGCGAGAAAAGATAAAAGGTTCATGTGAAAGGACCTGAATTAGGAGAGCATTATTAAATAACATGAACAAGATCTGTTAGGATTTGACGCCTCGAGATTCAGCCCACATTGAGCCCACAGCGAGGTTCGCGGCGAAAAACAGAGTCTAACGAGACCAAGATCACCTGAATCGGAACTCGGATGGAGGAGATACGAGCTTTTGAAATCGGCACGAGAATCGAAGCGGCGGAGGACCGCCGGCGACCGGCGGCAGCAGCGCGGCCGCAGGCGGTGGCGCGCGGGACGCGCGACCCAGGCCCGCACGGTGGGGGCCCGCGGCCCAGGTGGGCGCGCGGCCCAGGCGCGCGCAGGCGCGGCCCAGGCCAGCGCGCGCGGGCCAGCCCAGGCCAGCAGCCTGCTGGCCCTTTGCCCCGGTCCACCGTGGACCGGGTGGTCCACGGAGGGGCCTGTGGACCGCGTGGGCATTTCCCATACGTTTCTCGCGGTCCACGGCACTATTTCATGGACCGGAGCGCGATCCGACGGCCCAGGAGGCTCCCGGTCTTGATCCGACGGTCTTGGGGTTATCTGGCTTTGTTTAGGACTCCTGATCCTTCTCTAATTATGTTTTAAACCGTGTTTAACCCTTTAAATAGGGCTGTGCGTGAAACAGAGAGGTGTGGTTCGGGTTTCTCGTCGTACAGAGCCGTACGAACCCGATTGAATAGAGAGAGAGACGAGGGCGCTGAGAGAGAAAGAGCAGGAGGCTCCTGGACAGCGGTCGTCAGACTCTTCAGGGGTTCAGGGGGGTCTTCCAAGAGAGAGAGAGCTTTTGTGAGGGAAACTTCAGGTGAGAGAGAATTGGGTGTATAAGGGTTAAAGATGAGGTCTCCTCTTGTAAAATTTTCTTTTCATAGTGAAGTTTGCATGCCCCGTAGAGGCGAGCCCTTTTGTGGCTGATCCACGTATTTTGATTATTTTTTCTTTTGTTTTGTTTCTTCTTTCTTCCTGCTGCATCGCGTGGTACTGAAAGGATCTTGGAAGGTGGTGTCCTGGCCAGACATCCACCCAATAAGTGGTATCAGAGCAAGGCGGTACAAGGACGCAGATTGCAGCGGTGGTGAGCAAGACTGAAGATGGAGAAAACATGAACAATCAAGATGGAGATCAACAAGTTCGATGGTAAAAGCAATTTCTCCTTGTGGCAGGCAAGGGTGAAGGACGTGCTCATCCAACAGGGTTGATCGATGCTCTCTTGTGCGATGAGAAGCCGACCACCATGAAGGTGCGGGATTGGAAACGACTATAGATGCAGGCGGTGAGTACCATCCGCATGTACCTGACGGATGAGGTGGTGATCCATATGCTGAGCGAGACTTCTCCGACGGTGCTGTGGTCGAAGCTCGAGGAGTTGCACATGACGAAGTCTCTCACCAACACTCTTTTCCTCTGGAGGCAGTTTTACCAACTGCGGATGACTGAGGGACAGAGCGTGCAGGAGCATCTGAGCCACTTTCAGAAGATCCTCACCGACCTCCTCAGCGTTGGTGAGAATGTTGAGGAGAAGACCAGGGCGCTGGTTTTGCTGGCGTCGCTTCCCCCTTCGTACGAGTCCTTGGTGACTGCTCTTCTAGTGGGAAAGAGCACTATCAAGATGGACGAGGTCACCGCGGCAATACTCCAGAACGAGGTTCTCAGGAGGGAGAATCCAGCTTCGAGCTCAGGTGGTGGTAGCTCAGCTTTGGTAGCTTCTGAAGGTGCAGGAGGTGGTAGACGGAGCGACAGGAGATCGCAACGAGGGCGGTCTAAGTCCAGGAGAGACTTGAGCAAAACCAGGTGTTACCGGTGTGAGGAGTTGGGACATCTAGCCAGAGATTGCCCTCAACTGAAAAATCGGACGGTGGCTGCTGTAGCGACGGCCGGCAGCGATTTAGATGGAGATATCCTGGAGATATCTGACGAGGTATCTACTTCTTTCCAGCAGTGAATATTAGATTCTGCATGCCCCTATCATGTGTGTTGCAGAGAGGAACAGTTTGACTCCCTGGAGAACAGTGAGAGCACTGTATATCTGTCGGATGGATCGAGCTGTGCGATCAGAGGCATTGGGACGGTCAGTTGGAGGACACATGACGGTGCAGTGAGGAGATTGGGGGAGGTCCGATACATATCCGATTTCAGGCGGAATCTTATCTCACTTAGTAGACTGGATTCGAGAGGCTACAGGATGGTAGCCGGTGGAGGAATCCTGAGGGTGCTACGCGGCGATAGGATTGTGCTGGAGGGGAAGAAGGGGAGCAGAGGACATTATTACCTGGCAGGGAGCCCAGTGCGAGGTGGAGCTTCGGGAGCCAGGTGGAGCCCAGAGCGAGGTGGAGCTCCAAGAGGCGGATCGGGCACGAGACAGGAGACTCGGGAGGACGAGAGGCGACGTCGCAAGGTGAGATTCCTATTGCCGCAGGACGATGCCCCGAGTAGGTCTCAGGTCAGGAGGAGCACAGCATACGACGAAGATGGGATCAAGCAGCCTGGCTCAACTCTCATGTTTGCCCATCCATGATCAGTAGGCGATTGCCCTAGGACATGAGAGCGAGGAGATCCAGAAGCTCTCGAAGTTTGGAGGAGGCCGAATATCGAGTCGAGGTGGAGATTGTTAGAATTTGACGCCTCGAGATTCAAGCCCACATTGAGCCCACAGCAAGGTTCGCGGTGAAAAACGGAGTCCAACGAGATCAAGATCACCTGAATCGAAGCTCGAATGGAGGAGATACGAGCTTTTGAAGTCGGCACGAGAATCGAGACGGCAGAGGACCGCCGGCGACCGACGGCGGGTGGCAGCAGTGCGGCCGCGGGCGGTGGCGCGCGGGACGCGGGACCCAGGCCGGTGCTGGACACGCGACCCAGGCCCGCGCGGTGGGGGCGCGCGGCCCAGGCGGGCGCGCGGCCCAACTGGACGTGCGACCCAGGCGCGCTCAGGCTCGCGCGCAGGCGCGGCCCAGGCCCGCGCGCGCGGGTCGGCCCAGGCCAGCGGCCTGCTGGCCCTTTGCCCCGGTCCACCGTGGACCGGGTGGTCCACGGAGGGACTTGTGGACAGCGTGGACGTTTCCCACATGTTTCTCGTGGTCCACGACACTATTTCGAAGACCGGAGCGTGATCCGACGGCCCAGGAGACTCTTGGTCTTGATCCGACGGTCTTGGGGTTATCTGGCTTTGTTTAGGACTCCTGATCCTTCTCTAATTATGTTTTAAACCGTGTTAAACCCTTTAAATAGGGTTGTGCGTGAAACAGAGAGATGTGGTTCAGGTTTTCTCGCCGTACAGAGCCGTACGAACTCGATTGAAGAGAGAGAGAGGCGAGGGCGCTGAGAGAAAAGGAGCAGAAATCTCCTGGACAGCGGTCGCCAGGCTCTTCAGGGGTTCAGAGGAGTCTTCCAAGAGAGAGAGAGCTTTTGTGAGGAGAACTTCAGGTGAGAGAAAATTGGGTGTACAAGGGTTGAGAATGAGGTCTTCTCTTGTAAAATTTTCTTTTCATAGTGAAGTTTGCACGTCCCATGGAGACGAGCCCTTTTGTGGCTGATCCACGTATTTTGATTGTTTTTCTTTTTGTTTTGTTTCTTCTTTCTTCCTGCTGTATCGCGTGGTACTGAAAGGATCTTGGAAGGTGGTGTCCTGGCCAGACATCCACCCAACAAGACTTGTTTGCAAAAGTTTAAGAAAAGATATTGCTGAAACCCTTACATTATGAGGTGAAAAAGACTCAAAATATAGCTCTAGATAATTTGTACAACACTAGCTGATTATTTGTAAGATTATTACAACAGTTAAACCCAGTGGAAATGGCCTCTTATTCTCATATGGAAGAACAATGAGGCATCCATTCAATATAGCAATATGGACCAAAACTTTAACTCAAAGTTACCATCACAACAAGCATTAGAAACCTCAATTAGCAGTCTTGAAGTAATGTTATCAACATGCGACATCTCACCAACCTCATGCAACAATTTGCTACCCTCACTTGACATGCAGAAGACCTGCTTAATTCTAGAGGGCAGTGTCATAGTTGATGCATAATCCTACCCAAGACAATTTTTAAGAATATGTTTAAGTCCCTTCTTGCAAACAATTTACAAAAACACCTACAAAAAAGAACTGAATAGATAAGGTTCTCTAAAATAATGATAAAAGCTACAATACTATATGCTTGGACTTTCTTGTAGTAAACTTTTAATGATAATAATACCATCGGTGCTGTCATCATCGCTTCATAGTAGTTTGCACCATAAGCAAGCCAGAGGCAGCACCTTCCTATCAAAAATGTTGAAATGTGAGAGAATAAAACACCACAGAATATAGACAGACCTGTCAAAGCACGCCCAACTCTGCCAGCAAACCTTGTTTATGGGTTCTATATGTCCATTAGCCAGGTGAGAAATTTCATTTTGGCCACATATAATAGTTCCATCCTGAGGATAGGAAGTCTGCAAGATTAGAGAAGACACAGATATGAGTGATAATCAGTGTTTGGTTTAGTGCTAAATTTTCTACTTCGATGAACATATCATATGGATTGCAACTTTAGTGACATGTACACGATGAAAGGAATCATCTATCACAAAAGTTATAATGAAGGAGAAATTGATACAAGAATTGCTAAGTATTCAATGAGTGCACAACATCAACCAACTAACAGTAACTCTTCGCTCGTTCCATTGAGCGAAAGCCGCATTTAATATCATAGACCACCAATAACTCGAGCTTCTAGATTAGAAGCAAATAGAGTGCAATCACAATAACACTAACTATATGAAATATTATAGAAACAAACAGGAGGATGAGAAAAACTTAGCATACCCAAAATTGTAAACCTATCATTGGTGGAAAATGATGGGAAGAACAGGACTTTCCTTGTGAATATCTGAAACAGGTGAAAACAAAATTATAGCAGCATCTAAATCCAAAAAGGATATGCATGCTCCAGCAACGAAGAAATTTCCAATCCTGCAAAATAAATAAATCCATCGTGAAAACCTATGAACCTTGATTTTTAAATAAAAACAATTATTTAAAAATAGCTTAGATGTGGATATCTAGTAAATAAGTTAAATACAAATAGACAGATAGATCAAACTGATGATCAAGGAGATTAGCTACCTGCTTTTGGAAGTAAACCAGAAATACATGTATTGTCTCCCTGTGATACACCATGCCTAAAAGAATGCTCCCCTTCAACAATTTATACCTGTCAAATTCTCAACTCAGCACAATATTGTTCAGTACCTCCACCAACCTAGATCAAGAACTGATGTTCTGAAAACATTCTGATCGAATAATGTAGTGTTAAACTAGTAAAATAGTTAGAAAGTGAAAAGTGAAACTAAAACGTATATGCCGAGAGGTTAAAAAAAAAAAAAACTAAAACTAAATGCCTCTAATTCTTTTAATAGAAAAAATTTAGATCATTGGAAGTTGTAACCAATGTTTTTCATCATATAACATCTCTCTCTATCTCTGTGCATGTGGCTGTATGTGTGTGAATTTGACCAACCAAATTAGATTTCCTAAATGTCATTCCCAACAAGCTAGAGCTAGCAGCGCAACTTGTTGCAGCCAGGCCATGGTCCACACGCCTACAAGGTAATGTAAGAAAAACTAGACTGTCAACAGTCATAGAGCAGCTGAAATCACTTTTAAAAATTTCAATAAATAATTTATAATATATTTTAAAAACTCCAAATCACGGGATTATTTTTAAAATACATGCAGAATCCTAACGCCACAAGAAATAGTTCAGAAAACATGGTATATCTTCCAAAACATGACATACTAAAATGACCTTAAACCATAAAGTAAGGTGGAAATAATGTTTCCGCTCCATAAGTAATGCTAACTAATCAAAAGCCCACGCCAGTTTAGGCAAACTTAGATATATGGCTATAATAATGGCATTCGCAGATGCATTCTTAAATCTGATATAAGTGGACAAACCAACTTGATATGAAGGGGTGCAAGAAAGTCTAAATACCAAAGGATCTTCTTTCTTTGCCAATTTATGTTATGTTAGTAGAGAAAGTTCCGCATTCTAGAAATGTCAGATAAAAGTACAAATGATCCTAGAATATATATATATATATATATATATATATAAATTAAATGTAGCCCAAAAACAAATATAGACATATGAATGCATACTACCATATACATATATAAGCGTCTAGCACATGATGTTGGATCTGACTTAAAATCTTGTGTGGACTTATTATATAACATAAATACCACTCCATTTTGTCTTCTGATGCATCAAGAGACAAGCGGTGCCCAAACAATCCATGAGCAGCTCTCCTCTGACAATCTCAGACATCATGATCGAATGTCTGAGAACAACGGAAGACCATCCAAGATTGCCTCGCCATTTAGAAATAGCCATGAGAGGAAGGTGTGGAGGAGGCACGCGAGGTGCCCTCCTTGTCTTCCCCAACCTAAAGTAAGTAATAAAACAAGAACCCAAACAAAAGAAAATCAGAACAAAACAACATATGTTAATTAAAAAAGAAAACCCTCACATGGCTTCGATAAGGATTCACCAAGTTGGGCGAAAGCCTATTCCTGGTGTCCGGAGCCCAACGACACCATTATCCATGCAGCATTTCTTGGTAGCGGAAATTGAAGAGGAAACACATAAATCCCATTCTTTGGAGTCAAGAAACCCAAGAAAACCTCAAAAATCACAAGAACGGTGAGAAACCCTAACTCGTCGATCGAAAGCTACTGGTATCGATCACGGCACGGTTCTTTCCACTTCCCCGAGGTAGATGGATCTCCCGATGGGGAAGGCGAAGGCAGGCCGCGAGGAGAGGCGAGTTCTTCGCAAGGATCTGGTCGGGGTGGGCTAGGTTTTGAAAACCATCTTGTCAGCGAGAGAGAAAGGAAGGACGCGTGGGGGAGGGAAAAACTTTGTTACGACGGTGATAGCACGTCAAATTTACCCCAATCCAATTAAAACTTCATCGATTTTTATGATAATATTTTATTTTATTTTATTAATTTTTGATTTTTAATTGAAATATAAGTTTGGCATGATGTTACCGTTGCAACCAAAATTGTTTCGCGGACCAGAGAAAGAGAGGATGCGAGGGCGAGGGAGAGCGTGGTGTTTTTTTTTTTAAAGCGCGGGCCGGTTTTATACAGGGAGCGGTTGGTTCGAACTTCGAATTGAAAAGGATATTTAAAAATTTGAAGCCCGAATCAGATTTTTCCGATCCTAACCTTTCTTAAATTCACACCGACCAAATTCTAAAAAAATTGATATGCACCGAACCAGAATGGCCGGCTCAAAATAAGAATATACCCAAGCACGCATGAGAGATGCAACTAATCGGTTATAAAATTTATTTATGTTTTATAATATGATACAGCAAATATTGCAATATTGATGTATAAGAGAAATTTTAGAATTGTTTAAGCTGTATATGATTGGCTAGCCTTCATTTAGTTCTATCCTATCTTCCTCTAATCGGCCTTTAATATTGTCTTTTATGCTTCCAGATGTCTTTAGATCGCTTCAAACAGCATTTCTTGTATCTCACTTTTTCACTTTGGTTTATCATGTATCCCTTTCACCCAGTATTTGGATGACCACACAAGCTCTAGATCTTAGCTCAAGATTTCAGGTTCCTACCTAGTCCAACTTTAGAACCGCTATGTGTATTGTGACCACTGGTCTCAGAATATGGAAAGGACACCTATATGATGTTATGGTAGGAACACCTATTTGATGTACGACTATTATTTATCTTGAAGGAGTCAAAGCATGTAGACTTCCATGTACAACAAAATAATGAGTACTTGATATCAAAGCAAACTAATAGCCTGATAAGGTGCTGGCAATAAAGATATTTAATCATAAATAACTATTAAATTATTTTGCAAGGAAGAGTATTTTTGTTAAGACTAATTTATGTTTTTGATAATTTTCTTATCAATTTAAGTTTTAAGGAATAATTGGTTAATTAATATGATATTAGAGCTCAAATTTGTTAGAAAAATCTGATCAACATATTCGTGGATGAAAATCTTGGATGAACCATACTTAATTCATCTTCTACCCAGTTCTTAGATGAAACATATGCACCTTATCACCAGAAAACTCATATTTTTTAATGAATCAACATGGATGATAAATTTCAATAAGCAACATCAGATGTTGTCCATTCGTTCAGGGCTTAGATTGATCTTTTGTGGCAACCAATGGTTGCCGCACTTTATGAAGATAAATGAGAATCCATCGACCTCCACTTTTTAGGTGACAAATTAATAACTAACTTTCATGTAAAATCAATTGAGTAGGCAGAGTGGTTGGAAGTAAGGCTGCAAACGGGGCAGGTTGATCCACGATCCAACTCGATCCGACCCGCTTAAGCCTAACTTGAATCATTTTAAAGGATCCATGAAGTTAGATCGGGTTTTAAAATTGGATTCGTTTTATTTTCTACATCGAATCTGGAATTATTAAATTCGAATTCGATCTGACTCGACCCAATCCGAACCAAATATAGGATCCGAATATCTTGTACAGGACCTGAATATATTTGATAAGCTCATGGGTGGCTATCCTTTTTTACTTAATTTTGGAATATATAATCTAAGCCTCTCTCTCCTTTATGTCATCAGTATTGTTATTATTGTTGTTATTGTTATTTATATTTTTATGTTTTTATCACTACAGCATACTTATAGTAATTATTTTTATCAGCATTATTATTTTTACTATTTCTATTATAGAAAATAGAAATAAAATTTAAAGAACCTTCTCCGTCTTGCTATCGCTAATGATATGATACTCAATAATATTTCTTAATCAACAACACTTGAGTTTGTCTATGATAAATAAAATCTTCACCATAGACTAACATTAATTTATTAGCCAATATCATCAATTTGCAATTGAGCCCAGTATCTCTATTTCATCTCAACTAAGTCATTATATTGATACCACTTGATTGGTTTTCATGCTAGGCCATGTAAATGAGACATCATATATCATTCTTACGCTATGGTATTGGTTCACATGGCTTGTTTTAGTCTCTACATTGTGAGTGCCAATCGAAGTAGCAAGTCACCCATCAAGTTGATGCTAGGATGTTCTTTGTGTAAGGTGGCTAGCTTTCTGGCTTATGTGCTTTCAAACAGATATTGGAGTCATCGCTTTAGCCTTTTAAGAACAAAATGATCGAATTTAGATGCAACTCCTTGCTATTTTTTATTTCTTAAAAGTGGCCTAAAGTTTTTTTTTTTTTGTGAAAATAGGAAGTGGCCTAAGGTTGCCATTTCGATCATAGACATCAAGGCCTTTATGTACTTCAATCATTAATTAAAGTTCTGATTGTGTCCTGGATATGAATGAGAAATATTCTCAACTTATTTATGAAAAAATGGTTGCTGTCAACAACTATTTCCAAATTGATTCGGATCCGATCCAAATCCATATTTCATGGATTGGGGTCGAGTTATACATGAATCTAACCCAATCCGAATGATTTATTGAGTTAAAAAATTTGATCATAGATCAGATCCGACCGATCCGCTCTTGTTATGGGTTGGATCTGGGTCCAATATTTAAATTCGATCAAAGAATCGGATTGGATTAGAGTCACTTATGACCCAATCTAATCCAGCCCATTTACACTCCTAGCTGGAAGGACGAGATTGGTAAGAGGGTTTGGGTTGTAATCTTTTGCATGAAAGAATAATTGATCTCTTTTCACGTAATCAACTATTGGATCATGCCTCACATATCTCTCAAAACACTCCAATCCCTTTCTTCCATCCATTTGCACAACTTTTGAAGCCATCATTGCACAACCAAATGGTTGACATTAACCATTGAATCATATCTTACATATCTCTCAAAGTACTCCAATTTCATTCTTCTATTCATTTGCACAGCTTTTGAAGCTATTATTGCACAACCAAATGGTTGATGTTGTGAGAGACAGTGAATCCAATCACCGATCTCTCCAAGAAACCCTACAAAAAGATGCTAACACACACTCAAGAAATTAGAAGAAAGAATGTGATCATTTCACCCATGCACCCTACTCCCACTTTGACGCACTCGTTCGAGAGTCTCGGGTGACAAATCTATAGTTGCCCCTCTTTTGCCTAGTATTTCTGCTCTTATCGGAGAATCCGGGTTCGATTTTCTACTTTCACAAGTGATGCTTGAAACTAGCCCAACTACCTGCTAGGGCAGTTTAAACAGATTAATACAGCCAGACACTACAATAAAACAGGATATTAGCGATGCAAAAAATTTATCGCTAATAATAGATTTTCGTCGGTAATAGTTATTAGTGATAAAATTATCGTCGCTAATATTTCGTCATAAATGATGATGTCGTTGATAATTTTTTATGATGGAAAAAAAAATTATCATCAATAATCGATATTACAAATTAAAAATTTTCATCGTTAAATAATTTTTTAAAAATTATTTACGATAAAAATTTTAGTCATAAAAAAAGATAATTTGTGATAAAATATTACGCCATTAATAAAAAAATAATTATTTATGATGAATCATATTCATCGATGTTAATTTAATTAAAAATTTTTATAAAAATTAAATTTTAAAAAAATATTAGCAACGTAAATTTTTTATCACAAATATGTTAATTTTTGACATAAATTTTTATCACTAATAAATTATCAATTATTTATGATAAAAATATTTTTATCACTATTAATTTAATTAAATTTTTTTATAAAAATTAAATTTTAAAAAATATTAGCAACGTAAATTTTTCATCATAAATATGATAATTTTTGACATAAATTTTTATCACTAATAAATTATTAATTATTTATGATGAAAATATTTTTATCACTATTAATTTAATTAAAAAATTTTATAAAAATTAAATTTAAAAAAATATTAGTGATGTAAATTTTTTATCATAAATATGATAATTTTTTATGTAGATTTTTGTGACTAATAAATTATCAATTATTTACGATAAAAATATTTTCAGCGTTATTAATTTAATATAAAATTTTGATATTTTTAAATTTATTAAAAAATTTATTTACGATCAATTTTTTATCGCTAATATATTTTTTAGTGATCAATATTTTATCAAAAATAATTTCATCACTAACAATTTACATATATTTTTTTAAAAAATAATTTATAAATATATATTTAATTTATATTTATAATATTTTTTATAAATTATAAATTAAAAATAAAAATAAAAAATTTATAAATAAATTTTATCATTTTATTATATTAAATTAAAATTATAAGAGATCTAAAATAAAAATAAAAAGTTACATAAATAGGCCATCAAGTGTCGGCGTCTGCAGAAAGAAAACGGGCTGGAGAAGGAGAGCACTCGAAAGAGCTCGGACCAGCCTACTACTACCTCATCAGCTATATCATCTGCTCTATCTGCGCTATCCGCTTCATCATCTGGATCTAGAGTCACTGGTATTTATCAATGCATGCAGTCAACTCATCAGCTCGTTGTCAATCTGCCTCTGCACCTCTGCCAGTCGAGCATCGCAAGCAGCATGGATGTCAGTCCTGGATGAGTGTGAGGATGAGGGAGCACTAATCTCATGTCCTAGACCCTTAATATAATAGGATCTCGTACCAAGCATCTGATCACAGATCTCGTCATCTGTGGGTGCGATCGAGCCCTCAAAGGTAGGCTAGGATCTGATGTCTATCATACGGTCATGAAAATTAAAATTATAACTATTTTAATTTCATACTGAAAATCAAATTATGAATAAAAAAATAATTAAAAAAATTTATAAAAAGCTCCTGGCTACCCGTCGTCCACTCTCCTGACTATTGCTGGTAGGTCTGCTAATAGATATCAATCCTACCAGAAAGCTCGTCACTCTCTGCATCTCTCTGTAATTTAAGAATAATTAATTAAAAAATTTTTAAATAGTTAGAGAGTTAAAATATACTAATTAGAAATTACTTACTATCTGCTCTATATGACGAGCGAACGATCTCGAACCTCCACAATGCAATACGATTTGTCTCATCCAATTCACGACGTTCTGGGCACATCGTCTCTGCACAGTTAGCAGTCAAATTAGTAGGTAACAAACTGAATTTAAGAATAAATGCTTCAATCATTAAACTCTAAAAAAAATTGGATGTGTAACCTGATATACCGGATCCTCATAATGCCGGCATATGAGAGCCCAATCATCCATAGTGATGCTATCATAGGATCGCTGCCGCACTGCCTCCACTCCATGATCTTGCATCACATGGTACCAACACTGATGGATGCGGTGGTGATACTCCTTGAAACATAAAGATAAATAAGCATCCATAGCTCGCCACATGCGATCCTTTTCAAAATCAATAATATCAAATATACCCTGTCAATAATAAATATTAAAAGAATACCGTGCTAATTAAATATTCATAGTATAATTTATTTTATTTTATAACTGGATGTAGAAAATCTCTCTTTGAGCCTGTACAATGTGACACCAATCGAAAAACGTCACGGAGGCATAGCTGCAGTATATGATGCCCAGCTTGGTCTGCCATGGCTCGCACTATTTTCTAATAAGCCTGGTGTAGCCAGATAGTATCTCAATACAGAGACGCTATCCCGGATGCTCGTGTCTCTAACGCTCTAGAGCGAGGTTCTTCGATGGACCTCACCCTCACCTCACCGTTGGTGGAGACTGATCTAAAACAACAATAAATAAATCATTAGTATGATAGCTATCCAAATAAAAAAAATTAAATTTTATTATATAAAAAATATAATAATATGATTAAGATCCGCCTCACTCGAACCCACCTCACTAGGACCTGCTAGTGCAGGACTCTCTAGCGATGGAGCTGGTGCGACAGTGAAAATGGATGAAGGCACCTCAGCCTCAGGGGTAGACTGCAAATGCGAATATCGTTGTCTGTCTTCTGATACCATACCTGCAATTCTTGACATATAAATGAATATAATATTAAATAATAATAAAAAAAAATAAATTATATTCTAATGAATAGAATTATATCGCATACCATTATTGCAAGAGAAGATTGATCTAAGAATATAGATCTACTCATCAATATTTGTATCTTCCTCGATGTGTAGGTCTTCTCCGAATCGCAATAATCGACTAATATATCTTCTTCTATCTCATTGTCATTTATGAACTGATTGTCGTCCTCTGACTCATCAAGATTAAATACAAAATCAGCTTTAAGTTCATTGGATGGTAGATCAGTCCTATTCAAAGGAGCTGTTATAAGTTCTTCATCAACAAGAAGCTCGGTTAATATTTATTTTTTCTCTTGAAAGGCTTCCTCTTCATGTAAATTTAAATTTTCATCCATCTCTAATCAGGTTGGTATGTTATATATGCCTCTAGGTATTATTTTTTGTACGACATGCCAATTACCTCGATACTTTAGATCCTTCAAATATATTACTTGTTTCGCTTGAGTTGCTAATATATACGACTCATTCTGGTACCATATCCATGCAAAGTTTTCACTAATAAAGTGTGGATTGATATGAATATCGATTTTTTTATTGCTAATATCCCACCATTCATACTGAAATAAAAATACAGAATTAGTGGACCCATACTTCAGTTCTATGATATCTATCAATACACCATAATATTCAATCTCTTCTTCTCCTTCATATGATACCGTAGTAATCTCACTATTCTGGATCCGTCGTTGCATCTCAAGCTCTCTTATGTAAAATTTCATTCTTCCAATGATATAGGATGCGTAGTGGTTAACCCTTCGATCGGAAGTACATGCTAAATCATACAACTCATCGATCGCACCCTCTTCTTTATTAAAATACTTATATTTCATCTACATTATAGCATAAAAATTATGTTGGTTCAAATAATTAATTCTATAATTATTAAAAATAACATATTACTAGTGTAACTTATAAAATCATCAAACTATTTTACAAATTTTTTCCTATGTCGATCACCAACATCCGTATTATTCTCTCTACATAGTATATTCTTGTGCTCACTGCAACAAGTCATGATTTTTAATTTTACATCGACATAAAAAATTACTTAGAATATTAAACAATATGCTAAGATGGTACTTATTCAATGAAATCTTCAATTTCTTCAAAATTATTTAGAACGTGAAAGTGTGCCTTGGATAGCTCATTCATGTCCATAAATTTATATCTCCTTCCACTAATGGGTCAAACTATTTGTTTAAATATAGACAGCATCGGTTCATTGTTATCCCATTCACGTTCTGCATTACGATCTATACGATTGAATCTTATTTCGATATCGTCAAGATATATTGAGGAGAATTTAACACACTTTGTAGCTACGTATGCTTCCGCTATAAATTCTTCAGACCGTACTTTATTATGTATATATTTTTTTAGAGTACATAAAAATCTGTAAATAAAACTAAATTTAAATTTTAGAAATATATTTACATCTTATAACTGATATGATAAAATGTATATAATTTTTTTATCTTTCAATAGGATACATCCGCCGATAATATATCGGTCCGATCAAAAGAGCTTTCTTTGGAAGATGAATAGTCAAGTACACCATAACATCAAAAAATAATAGTAATTTTTTTTTTTAATTTACAAAGAATGAACACGATATCCTTCTCAAACTTCTCAAGTAAGTTAATATTTAATTTTTGACAATACAGTTCTCGGAAGAGCACTCCCAACTTAATCAATGCAGTTAAAATATCACCACCCAAATAGCCACGTATGACCATAAGAAGCAAGCATTGCATCATCACATGGGAGTCATGACTTTTCATGCCAGAGATATTTTTATCGTTATTTCCAACACACCACGATATATTTGAAGCGTATGCATCAAAAAATTTTACTATTTTGAACCATCCATAAAAACTCTTTTTTTTCTTATCAAACAGCAAATAACATGCAAGTGGCATAAAAAATCTATCACCTCAACGAACTAAATGCAACTCCGATCGAATTCTCATTTTTTGCAAATCAAGATAAGCTTTTGTACTATCTTTTATTTTTTCTGGGATGTTCAATATAGTACCAATGATATTATCATAAATATTCTTCTTAATATGCATTCATCTATATTATAACGAAATAGTAGCTGCTTCTAATACGATAGTTCGAAAAAGATGCTTCATTTCGTCTAATTCAGCTCAGCTTTAGTACGCTTCCACTTGTGAGTACCTGATGTTTTTCAAATTGGACATTTTTAATAACTTCAAGTTGTTCTAACTCCTTAGGTGGCAGACGCTGGTCGGACTTACCATCAAAATATTGATTATAATTGGTCCTCCAAGAATGATTATCAGGTAGAAATCATCTATGACCCATGAAGCATATTTTCTATCCATGCTTTAAATATAAGGAGGATGCATCCTTGTTGCATATTGGACATATCAGATATCTTTTGGTACTCCACTCAGATAAGTTTTCATATCCAGAAAAATTATTTATGGTCCATAAAATTAAAGTATACAACTTAAAATTCCTTCGACTCACAGAATCATATGTCTGTACTACATTTTCTCATAGCTCCTTCAGATCATCGATTAACGATCATAAATATACATCAATTTCATTATCCGATGCTTTCAGATCCAGAATCAATAGTGACATAAAAATAAATGGTTCTTTCATGCACTTCCAAGGTAACACATTATATACAACTAGCATCACAGGCCACATACTATATGAAGTACTCAAATTACTAAAAGGATTAAATCCATCTGTAGCTAGATCAAGCCGGATATTACGCGAGTCACTCACAAAATGCGGATAATTTGCATCGAAGTCTTTCCATATTATGGAGTTAGCCGGATGGCTAAGTATGTTCTCCTCCGGAACCCACTGCTCATGATGCCATCTCATTTATTCAGCTATCTTTGTGGACATATACAGCCTTTAAAGTTTTGGAATTAATGAAAAATATCTCAAAATCTTTTGAGATATTTTCTTTCCTTTGCTGTTATTGATTTTGTATCTAGGCCCACTGTATTTTGGATATTAAGTTGCCTGTTCTTATAAAATAATATACAGTCATTTTTGCAAACATGTATAGGAATACAACCAAGTCTCAATTTCTGCATGTATATTTTTGCTTCAGAATATGATTTCGAAAGTCTCTCTCCATCAGGAAGAGCTGCTTTAATCAAGTCAAATTTTGGTCAAATAACTTCTGTTGGGTATAAAATACCCCCCAGCCGAAGTTCGTGACAGGAGTGACCCTCCAGGGATTCTACCGACTTCCGACCTTCGACGACATCTCTCCGAACCTCTCAGGCGGTCGAGCCTCCGCAACACTCTCAAGTTTTGCCGATGGATTAGCCCCCACCAGCGTCGACCATATTCTTAACGACAGACGGACTCCTACGGGAGCCGGACTCCGTCCCCAACTTTGATTGCAGGTAGACTTCGCCCGGACTCCTACGGGAGCCGGACCTCGTCCCCGACTCCGGCTGTAGGAAGACTTCGTCCGGACTCCTACGGGAGCCGGACTCCATCTCCAATTTTAATTGCAGGTAGACTTCGCCCGGACTCCTACAGGAGTCGGACCTCATCCCCGACTCCGACTGCAGGAAGACTTCATTCGGACTCCTACGGGAGCCGGACTCCGCCCCCGACTTCATTCGGATTGAGCCCTCAAAGGTAGGCTAGGATCTGATGTCTATCATACGATCCTGAAAATTAAAATTATAGCTATTTTAATTTTATACTGAAAATTAAATTATGAATAAAAAAATAATTAAAAAATTTATAAAAAGCTCCTGGCTCTCCGTCGTCCACTCTCCTGACCATTGCTGGTAGGTCTGCTAGTAGATATCAATCCTACCAGAAAGCTCGTCACTCTCTGTATCTCTCTGTAATTTAAGAATAATTAATTAAATTTTTTTTAAATAGTTAGAGAGTTAAAATATACTAATTAAAAATTACTTACTATCTGCTCTATATGACGAGCGAACGATCTCGAATCCCCACAATACGATACGATCTGTCTTATCCAATTCACGGCGTTTTGGGCACATCGTCTCTATACAGTTAGCAGTCAAATTAGTAGGTAACAAACTGAATTTAAGAATAAATGCTTCAATCATTAAACTCTAAAAAAAATTGGATGTGTAACCTGATATACCAGATCCTCATAATGCCGGCATATGAGAGCCCAATCATCCATAGTGATGCTATCATAGGACCGCTGCCGCACTGCCTCCACTCCATGATATTACATCACATGATACCAACACTGATGGATGCGGTGGTGATACTCCTTGAAACGTAAAGATAAATGAGCGTTCATAGCTCGCCACATGCGATTCTCTTCAAAATCAATAATATCAAATACACCCTGCCAATAATAAATATTAAAAGAATACTGTGCTAATTAAATATTCATAGTATAATTTATTTTACTTTGTAACTGGATGTAGAAAATTTTTCTCTGAGCCTGTACAACGTGACGCCAATCGAAAAGCGTCACGGAGGCATAGCTGCAGTATATGATGCCCAGCTTGATCTGCCATGGCTCGCACTATTTTCTAATAAGCCTGGTGTAGCCAGATAGTATCTCAATACGAAGATGCTATCCCGAATGCTCGCATCTCAAATGCTCTAGAGCGAGGTTCTTCGATGGACCTCACCCTCGCCTCACCGTTGGTGGAGACTGATCTAAAACAACAATAAATAAATTATTAGTATGATAGCTATCCAAATAAAAAAAATTAAATTTTATTATATAAAAAATATAATAATATCACTAGGATCTGCCTCACTCGAATCCGCCTCACTAGGACCTACCAGTGCAGGACTCTCTAGCGATGGAGCTGGTGCGACAGTGAAAATGGATGAAGGCGCCTCAGCCTTAGGGGTAGACTGCAAACACAAATATCGTCGTCTGTCTTCTGATGCCATACCTGTAATTTTTGACATATAAATGAATATAATATTGAACAATAATAACAGAAAATAAATTACATTCTAATGAATAGAATTATATCGCATACCATTATTGCAAGAGAAGATTGAACAAGGAATATAGATCTACTCATCAATATTTGTATCTTCCTCGATGTGTAGGTCTTCCTCTGAATCGCAATAATCGACTAATATATCTTCTTCTATCTCATTGTCATTTATGAACTGATCGTCGCCCTTTGACTCATCAAGATTAAATACAAAATCAGCTTTAAGTTTATTGGATGGTAGATCAGTCCTATTCAAAGGAGCTGTTATAAGTTCTTCATCAACAAGAAGCTCGGTTAATATTTGTTTTTCCTCTTGAAAGGCTTCCTCTTCATGTAAATTTAAATTTTCATCCATCTCTAATCAGGTTGGTATGTTATATATGCCTCTAGATATTATTTTTTGTACAACATGTCAATTACCTCGATACTTTAGATCCTTCAAATATATTACTTATTTCGCTTGAGTTGCTAATATATACGACTCATTCTGGTACCATATTCATGTGAAGTTTTCACTAATAAAGTATGGATCGATATGAATATCGATTTTTTTATTGCTAATATCCCACCATTCATACTGAAACAAGAATACAGAATTAGGAGACCCATACTTCAGCTCTATGATATCTATCAGTACACCATAATATTCAATCTCTTCTTCTTCTTCATATCCTACCGTAATAATCCCACTATTCTGGATCCGTCGTTGCATCTCAAGCTCTCTTATGTGAAATTTTATTCCTCCAATGATATAGGATGCGTAGTGGTTAACCCTTCGATCGGGACTACATGCTAAATCATACAACTCATCGGTCGCACCCTCTTCTTTATTAAAATACTTATATTTCATCTACACTATAGCATAAAAAATTATGTTGGTTCAAATAATTAATTCTATAATTATTAAAAATAACGTATTACTAGTGCAACTTACAAAATCATCAAACTATTTTACAAATTTTTTTCTATGTCGATCATCAACATCCGTATTATTCTCTCTACATAGTATACTCTTGTGCTCACTGCAATAAGTCATGATTTTTAATTTTACATCGACATAAAAAAATTATTTAGAATATTAAACAATATGCTAAGATGGTACTTATTCAATAAAATCTTTAATTTCTTCAAAATTATTTAGAACGTAGAAGTGTGCTTTGGATAGCTCATTCATGTCCATAAATTTATATCTCCTTCCACTAATGAATCGAACTATTTATTTAAATATAGACAGCGTCGGTTCATTATTATCCCATTCACGTTCTGCATTACGATCTGCACGATTGAATCTTATTTCGATATTGTCAAGATATATTGAGGAGAATATGACACACTTTGTGGCTACGTATGCTTTCATTATAAATTTTTCAGATCGTACTTTATTATGTATATATTTTTTTAGGGTACATAAAAATCTATAAATAAAAATAAATTTAAATTTTAAAAATATATTTACATCTTATAACTGATATGATAAAATACGTATAATTTTTTTTACCTTTCAACAGGATACATCCGTCGATAATATATCGGTCCGGTCAAAAGAGCTTTCTTTGAAAGATAAATAGTCAAGTGCACCATAACATCAAAAAATAATAGTGAAAAAAAATTTTTAATTTACAAATAATGAACACGATATCCTTCTCAAACTTCTCAAGTAAGTTAATATTCAATTTTTGACAATACAGTTCTCGAAAGAGCACTCCCAACTCAATCAATGCAGTTAAAATATCACCATCCAAATAGTCACGTATGACCATAGAAAGCAAGCATTGCATCATCACATGGGAGTCATGAATTTTCATACCAGAGATATTTTTATCGTTGTTTCCAACACACCACGATACATTTGAAGCGTATGCGTCAGAAAATTTTACTATTTTGAACCATCCACAAAAACTCTTCTTTTCCTCACCAAACAGCGAATAACATGCAAGTAGCATAAAAAATCTATCACCTCAACGAACTAAATGCAACTCCGATCGAATTCTCATTTCTTGCAAATCAAGATAAGCTTTTGTACTATTATTTATTTTTTCTGAGATGTTCAATATAGTATCGATGATATTATCATAAATATTCTTCTTAATGTACATTACATCTAGATTATAACAAAATAGTAGCTTCTTCTAATATGATAGTTCGAAAAAGATGCTTCATTTCGTCTAATTCAGCTCAGCTTCAGTACGCTTCCACTTGTGAGTACCTGATATTTTTCAAATTGGACATTTTCAATAACTTCAAGTTGTTCTAAAACTTCTGCTTCACTTAACTCCTTAGGTGGCAGACGTTGGTCGGACTTACCATCAAAATATTGATTATAATTGATCCTCCAAGAATGATTATCAGGTAGAAACCGTCTATGACCCATGAAGCATATTTTCTATCCATGCTTTAAATATAAGGATGATGCATCCTTGTTGCATATTGGACATACCAGATATCTTTTGGTACTCCACTCAGATAAGTTTTCATATCCAGAAAAATCATTTATGGTCCATAAAATTGAAGTATACAACTTAAAATTTCTTCGACTCACAGAATCATATGTCTGTACTCCATTTTCTCATAGCTCCTTCAGATCATCGATTAACGATCGTAGATATATATCAATTTCATTATCCGATACTTTCAGATCCAGAATCAATAGTGACATAAAAATAAATGATTCTTTCATGCACTTTCAAGGTGACATATTATATACAACTAGCATCACAGGCCACATACTATATGAAGTACTCAAATTACTAAAAGGATTAAATCCATCTGTCGCTAGATCAAGCCGGATATTGTGCGAGTCACTCACAAAATATGGATGATTTGCATCGAAGTCTTTCCATATTACGGAGTCAGCCGGATGGCTAAGTATGTTCTCCTCCGGAACCCACTGCTCATGATGCCATCTCATTTATTCAGCTATCTTTGTGGACATATACAACCTTTAAAGTTTTGGAATCAATGAAAAATATCTCAAAATCTTTTGAGATATTTTCTTTCCTTTTCTGTTATCGATTTTATATCTAGACCCACTGTATTTTGGATATTCAGTTGCCTGTTCTTATAAAATAATATACAGTCATTTTTGCAAGCATGTATAGGAATATAGCCAAGTCTTAATTTTTGTATGTATATTTTTGCTTCAGAATATGATTTCGAAAGTCTCTCTCCATCAGGAAGAACTGCTTTAATCAATGTCAAATTTTGATCAAATGACTTCTAACTCCATCAGTTCATAATTTTAATATGAAGCAATTTTATCGAAAGCTCTAACTTGGAGAATTTTGTACAATTTAGATAGAGTGGCTCTCATGCATCCCTTACAAGATTTGCAAACTGTTCAAAAATCTCTTCTACCTCAAGCCAGATATTGTGTTCATGATTAGAATTATCTTCAGATGCACTAGTACTCATGCGTACATTTGAACAAACATCCTGATGTAAATCATTTAATAGTTCTCTTATACCACCATATTCGACAAGTTCAGCAGCATCACTATCATCTTCAATATTGTCATCATCGCGCACTACTTCATTCGGATCATCCTTTCTATGCCATATCCAATAAGTATACTTCTTATCTATACCATAACGTAGCAGATGCTCCTCAACAAGTATTATGTGACGATATACCATATTGACACATCTCGTATATGGACACTTTATCCGACTAGCACTATCAGTCTTATGCCATGCAAAGTCAATAAAATCAAAAATATCTTTTCGATATTCAGATAAAAAAATACCTCTAGCATTCATCCAACATTTATTGATATCCATCTAACAACAAATATGAAAATCATTAACAACAAATAAATTTTTAGTAGTATTCATCCGAATCGAATCCCGACCCAGATTCTAGATCGAATCTCGATCCGAATTTCGGAACCAAATTCTGATCCAGATCTGGACATGGATCATTTTATACAAAATAGCATGCATTAAAGAACACAGACTGAATAGTAACACAGAAAATCTCTTTCCACTAATTTAATAAAGCAAAAATGCATGATCCTATCAATTTCAAATCATTATTAACAGATGTGGTCCTATCCCTTTCAGAAAAGTAATAATCTTATTATTGTTATTAGTCGATATTTTATTTCATTATTATGAAAATTTTGACAGCATCTCCCCATGGTTCTCCAAGTATACAATGTGAATATAGTGCCTACGCATCCTATCCACCATATACCTGGAGAACAGTGGATAGATAACTGCTGAATACCATATAATGAAATAAAATATCAACTATTAACAATAATAAAATTATTATTTTTCTAAAAAGTCCGAATATAGGACATCCAAGAGTCAATCTCGATCAAGATCGACTCTTAAATGGGAATCTATGGCTCAATGTAATTTAACTACCATCTCTAAAGATACATTCAAAGATAAATTTTTAATTTATCAAAAAAGAGTAACTCTGTATTAAAATTTTTTTATCAAAAATTATAATAAAATTTTCTCTAAATAAAAATATTTTTTATATTTAATTATAATAAAAAAAAGCATACAAAATAGCATACAAAATAATTAAATTGTAATAAGCAAAAGCAATGTACATTATGCTAGTGGAACAAAAAAATTTATAAATTTCAGCAGTAACACTAAAAAAATTATGTAATAAATATAAAATAAACTATAACTAGTTGAGCATGTAAAATAATATTAATGTAAAATAATAACATGAAACCTAATCTCGAGAGTCCGATGATTTTTTATTTTTTTCTAAACTACTTTTTACCTAAAAATAATAAATAATTTTTTATTTTTTTAAAATATTTTTTATCTAAAAATATTTTTTTTAAATATATATTTTTTTAAATGAGCTCCGGACTCGATCGCCTATGGCCCCCGCTACCACGATGCCGATGCCGTCACCCAACCCATGCCGCCCGGACTCGGCCCCCACGACCCCCGCTCCCACAGCGCCATTACCGTCACCCACCCCTCGCGACCCAACCACCGCGATGCTGCTGCCCTCTTTAACACTTCGAGACTCGAATCCCAACTTGGATCCTGATCAGATCCCAATTCGAATCGGGATTTCGACCCAGATCCCGACCTCGATACAATTCAGATTGAAATTCAGATTTTATTTTTACTAATCAAATAATAAAATATTTGATTAATATTTTATTTTTTTATTATTTTTTTCCATCGTTTCTCTCTTCCCTTCCTCCCTCCCCGCCATCACGGCCCCCTCCCTGGCCACCCACGGCCCCCTCCCCAACCACCCACGGCCCCCTCCCCACCCTCATGTCGCCCTCGACCGCCCTTTGACCCTATCTCCGTCGGTCAACCCCCTCCTCGGTCCCATGTCACTCCCGACCGCCTACGGCCCTCTCTCCGCCCCTGTGTCGCCCCTGGCCGCCCCTCGACCCCAGCCCAACCCTCGTGTCGCCCCCGGCCGCCCACCCCCACCCCAGCAACCCCCTCCACCGACCGACCCCCCCCGGCCCCATGTCGCCTCCGACCGCCCCCCGACCCCATCTTCGCCCCCGTGTCGCCCCCAGCTGACCACCCCCACCCTGCAACCCCCTCCACCGACCAACCCCCTCCCCACCCTTGTGTCACCCCCGGTCGCCCACGGCCCCCTCCCCACCTCCGTGTCTCCCTCAGCCACCCCCTGACCCTCTCCCCGCCCTCGTGTCGCCCCCGACCGCCACCCTAGCAACCCCCTCCACCCCCTAAACTCCTAGCCCCCATGTCGCCCGCCCACCCCCACAACCCCCACTACCCTCCGGTGGCCCGATCAACCAAAAAAAAAGGATTGTAAGAACCCTTACCTTTGGCAGACAGCGGACGGCAACGACGGCGGCGACAGTGGAGAGGCACTCGCCGACGAGAAGAGAGGGGGGAGAGCTCGAAGAGGGAGAGGGGAGAGGGAGTTCTCGATCAGAGAGAGGAGAGGGGAGAGGGGAGAGCTCGGAGAGGGGAGGGGGAGAGGAAGAGGGGAAGGAAGAGGGTTTCGCACGTAGGGACGTCGAATTGATGTGCATTGAATACAGAACTATTAGCGATAAAAATTTTCATCGCTAATACTATTATTAGCGATGAAAAAAAATTTTCGTCATCAA
Organism: Elaeis guineensis; assembly: GCF_000442705.2. NCBI lineage: Eukaryota > Viridiplantae > Streptophyta > Magnoliopsida > Arecales > Arecaceae > Elaeis > Elaeis guineensis. The sequence goes on along the minus strand of NC_025994.2, from coordinate 120,798,385 downwards.
TAATTTTCGTCAAAAAAATTTTCTCACTAAAAAAATTTTTTCTCTAAAAAAATTTATCCAAAAATAAATTATTGATGATAAAAAAAAATTCATCATTAATAATTTTATTAGCGATGAAAATTTAATTTCCGTCCCTAATAAATACCATCAAAAAAAAATTTCTTCTAACAATTTTTTTTAAAAAAAATTAAAAAATATTATTTTTAAAATGATTTTTTCAATAAAAATATTTATCATCGCTAATAAATTTTTTCAATTAATAATTTTTTATTCACAAAAATTGATTAAAATAATACTTTTAAAACATGGTTGCCAACAAAAAAATATATTTATGTCACAAATATATTTTCTTAAAAAAATTTGATAAAAAAATTTAAAGACCATTTGCGGCAAAAATTTAGTTTACATCACTAATAATTAAATATATTTTAATAATAATTTCATAAAAAAATAATTTTAGATTTTTTCATCAAAATAATTTTTCATCCAAAAAATTTAACAAAAAAATGACATAAAAAAATTCATATTGAAAAATAAAATTATTTTTTTAATCTAAAAAATTTTTGATCTAAAAATTTTTTTAAAATAATTTCATCAAAAAATTTAATTTTTTATTAATCAAAAAAAATATATAAATAGTTTATTTATGAATTTTTCTTCAAAAAATATTTCTCCCTCTAAAAAAAATTACGTACATAAAAAATATAGTTACGATGAAAAATTCAATTTACGTCGCTAATAATTGTTATAAGAACAGCTCTTTGACTACCGCAATGGAATGGGCACTATAGGAGATCAATAGCTTTGAGGTCTTCGATCTTTAAGGAGCTCGTCTTTTTCTTGGAGTCCTCATTTTGAAAGTCAGAGTATGAGAATATCGCGATAATTTTGAGGTCGCAAAAAAATCTATCAAGATTGAGATTTGAAGGATAGGATAGGAATAGAAAGTTAGAGGTCCAGAAGCTCGTATATTACATGCATGTAAGGATGGAGTTTGAGAAATTCGTCAGAACTTGTGTGAGCATTAAAAATCTAGCAATTAATCAAAATCAAAGCAGATCTGCAGGTAGTGCAAGTTATATTATAAAGTACAAGCTCATATTTATGCTTTGTATTGCTAAGAAGATTAGTGCTCGTATTCTTTATCTTCTCATGATTGAAACTCCTACAGAAACATATTTGAGTATCGATCGTTGCAGAAAGTACAGTATCTTTCAAGATCATGGAAGCCATATTAGAATACGCTGCTTAACTATATGATTTCTATATGAAAAGAGGCTCTTTTCATGTAGCTTAAGATAGACACTCTATCAGAAAAATTCATTGATATCATTAGTAACAGTGACAGCGATGAACAGATGAATTTTACGTTACAAATAAACGTATAGCTCATTTCATTCAAAAAGATCTATTCACTCTAATTCGTAAATATCACTTATTTTTATATGATTTTTTCATATAAAAAATTCAGTCTGGATCATAACTCACATTTACTTTTTTACCAAAGATATATACAACTGCTACAAAAAATAGATGCAGTTGCCTTACACAAAATCAGAAATTTAAATTTTATGATTTTTTTAAAGTTCTGATTTTTTTACATATTGCAACAAAAATATTTTTATCATAAATAAATATATTTATGATGAAAATAAAAATTTTATCATAAATAATCATTATTTATGATGAAAAATTTTATCGCAAATAATAAGCAACTTTTAATTTTTTTTGAGTGCTGGTTTTTTTTAAGTATTTGCGATGAAAATATTTTCATCATGAATAATCTAGTATTTACAATGAAATTTTTTTCGTTGTAAAAATAATTTATTTATGATGAAAATTTTCATCACAAATAATAGTCAATTTTTATTTCTTTTTAAAATTTTAATTTTTTTAACTATTGACAATGACAAAGTTTTCGTTAGAAATAATCACATATTTATGATAAAAAAAAATTTATCCTAAAAATTTTTTATTTATGATGAAAAATTTTTATCGTAAATAATTAGTAATTTTTAATTTTTTTAAATTTTTTATTTTTTTAATTATTCACGATGAAAAGAGTTTCATCGTAAATAATCAAGTATTTACGATGAAAAAAATTTTATCATCGTAAAAAAGTGCTTATTTACGATGAAAAATTTTTGTCACAAATAATGAGTATTTTTTTATTTTTTTAATTTCTAATTTTTTTCAACTATTTACGATGAAAATATTTTTATCGTAAATAAAGAGTATTTATAATAAAAAAAATTTTCATCATAAATACTCAATTATTTATGATACAATATTTTCATCATAAATAATCTACAATTTTAATTTTTTTAAATTTTTAAATATTGGTAACAAAAATATTTTTATTGAGAATAAACTTATTGCAAATGAAAAAATATTTTTCATCTTAAATATTTAAATTATTTATGATGAAAATATTTTCATCATGAATATTTAAAAATTTAAAATTAAATAAATAATATATTATTTATGATGAAAATATTCATCATACATAATTCGTATTTACGACGGAATAATTTTTCCGTGCAAGTGTTTACGATGAAAAAATATTTTTATCATAAATATTTTATTATTTATAATTAATTTTATTTTTTATCATTAATATTATTAATGATAATGAAAATATTTATATTATAAATAATTTTATTATAAAAATATCCTTTTCTTGCAGTGATACCGGTTATTATAATAAGCCTTGCTGATTTCTGGAAGTCACGATACCACTGGAATATAAATAATATGAAGCAAAACATGCACGTTATGATTCTTTTTCAAAAAATTATTTAATAGGATCAAGACCAATTAACACCTCACCCCACCACCTCTCTCTCACACAATTCACGTGGGGGAAGGAGAAGAAATCTTTTCTCAAAAACGAGGAATTCCGAGATATTATGAGATCATCACGTAGAGTTGAAATCAATGGGTAGATCAAATGAACAGAAGCAAAATATTTTGAAGTAATAAAGTTTAAAATCTTCCTTCAAGATGTCTATTGTGGGGGAATACCCACCGACCGACTTACGATCGAAGGGGCCGACCCCGACTGGCCGACCCCGACGGACGACTCCGACGGCCGACCGACCGACTGGCCGACCCCGACGGCCGACCGACCGACTGGCCGACCCCGACGGACGACTCCGACCGACTGGCCGACCCCGACGGACGACCCCGACTGGCCGACCCTGACGGACGACTCCGACTGGCCGACCCCGACTGGCCGACCCCGACGGACGACTCCGACGGCCGACCGACCGACTGGCCGACCCCGACGGACGACTCCGACGGCCGACTGACCGACTGGCCGACCCCGACGGCCGACTCCGACGGCCGACCGACCGACTGGCCGACCCCGACGGACGACTCCGACTGGCCGACCCCGACTGGCCGACCCCGACGGACGACTCCGACGGCCGACCGACCGACTGGCCGACCCCGACGGACGACTCCGACTGGCCGACCCCGACGGCCGACCGACCGACTGGCCGACTCCGACGGCCGACCGACCGACGGGCCGACCCCGACAGACGACTCCGATGGCCGACTCACATGAAACTCGCCGACCGACGGAGGAACCCGACGCCACTCTGCTGGCCGCCGACCTAGGGTCGGCCGACTCCTCCGATCGCTGTACAGCCGCCAGACCTTGTCAGCTCTGACACGGACATGCGGCGCAGTTACCTAGGGGCATTGTCCCGCCGAGAGCATGGTCAACCCTGGTGATTGGACGGCCACACGGCGACATGACGTTTTCACGGTGACTCTGACAGTCCACAGTGAGTTGACAGTTCCTCACTTGTCCGCGCCATTAATGACGGCGCCATACCTAGCTCCACTATATATACAGGGGAAGGCAACAGTGCAAAAGATCGATCCGCTCCGTCTCTCCCACATACGCAGGCTCGCTCCTCTCTCTCTCTCCCCCTCTTTCTCAGAGCTCTCTGTCTGCATTTCACTGTTGCCCAGTCACCTCTCTGACTTGACCGTCGGAGGGTCCCCGCCGGAGCTGCCTCCGGTCAGTGCGGACTTCCTTTTGCAGGTGCACGCTTCCCGACGATCGGGCGACAACGGGATTGGCCGCAACAGATTGGCGCGCCAGGAAGGGGAAACAGCATGACAAAGACAAGAGCTCAACGATCGAGAGTCACTGGATCGGCGAGGCGCTCTTCCCGCCGGGAAGAGGCCTCCCCGCCCCCACCGGCGGCGGAGCCAAGCTCTCCGCGCCCTGCAGTGACCACGGAGGCCCAGATTGCGGCCATCGTACGGCAGATGACCGTACTGACCGACGCAGTCAAAAGCCTCCAGCAACAACCGGCGGCCCGACCTATGCCTTCCAGGAGCAGCCGCCGACGACCGCGCCGATCCCTGTCGCCTCCATGCGAGCGCTCCCAACAGCGCTCCCACGGAGAGGAGGAGGGACGACCACGGCGCAACGACCGACGGTCCCAGCGGCCCTCTCCCTCCCCGTTGGAACGGGCAAGGAAGGAGAAGCGGCCGCGCACACCGTCGGCCTCCCTTTCAGAATCTTCCGGAGGCTCCACCCCTGGGGTCTCCCAGCATCGACGAGCGGACGACTACGAGCGACGGTTCGAGGAAATCGACCGCCGACTCGCCCAACTGCAGATGGACGGTCAGAGGTCTTCGAACGATGTCGACTTCCAGACCGCCCAACCTCTCTCCCGACCGGTCCTCGACGAGCCGATTCCCAGTCGGTTCAAGATGCCGCACGTGGAGCCATACGATGGCTCCACCGACCCGGTCGACCACCTCGAGAGCTACAAAGCTCTCATGACGATTCAAGGGGCAACCGACGCTCTTTTCTGCATCGGCTTCCCCGCCACGCTCTGCAAGGCTGCCAGGGCTTGGTACTCCGATCTTCGATCGGGCAGTATCCATTCCTTCGGGCAGCTCGAGCACTCGTTCGTGGCCCATTTCAGCACTAGCCGAAAGCCGCCGCGAACATCGGACAGCCTTTTCTCCCTCAAGCAGGGGAAAAACGAGACGCTCCGACATTTCGTGGCGCGATTCAACGCGGCCACGCTTGAGGTCCGGGACCTCAACGAAGACATGGCTATTTCAGCCATGAAGCGGGGCCTGAGGGCATCCCGATTCACCTACTCTCTGGACAAGACCCTCCCCCGGACATACGCCGAGCTACTGGAGCGCGCATATAAGTATATGCGCGCGGATGAAGGGGCATCCGACCGACGTTTGGCCGAACCCAGAGGCCCGAAGGAGAAGCGGAGGAAAGGTCGGGAACCCGCCGAACCAAGCAGGCTCCCGACCGATAGTCGGGTCTCGCCACCCCGACGAATCCAAAAGTCACCCTGACGATGGAGTCCGAGACCGACGCATCGCAGGTATGACTCCTACGCCCCTCTCCCCGCTCCTCGTGCGCAGATCCTGATAGAGATCGAAGGAGCGGAGAATCTACGACGGCCTCGGCCTCTGAAGGCAAAAGGCTCCGACCAACACGGCCGATCGTCGATCGCCGAATCAATGGCTGGATCATCGATCGCCGAAATCGACGGCCTCGGCCTCTGAAGGCAAAAGGCTCCGACCAACATGGCCGATCGTCGATCGCCGAATCAACGGCTCGATCATCGATCGCCGAAATCGACGGCCTCGGCCTCTGAAGGCAAAAGGCTTCGACCAACATGGCCGATCGTCGATCGCCGAATCAACGGCTCGATCATCGATCGCCGAAATCGATGGCCTCGGCCTCTGAAGGCAAAAGGCTCCGACCAACACGGCCGATCGTCGATCGCCGAATCAACGGCTGGATTATCGATCGCCGAAATCGATGGCCTCGGCCTCTGAAGGCAAAAGGCTCCGACCAACATGGCCGATCGTCGATCGCCGAATCAACGGCTCGATCATCGATCGTCGAAATCGACGGCCTTGGCCTCTGAAGGCAAAAGGCTCCGACCAACATGGCCGATCGTCGATCGCCGAATCAACGACTCGATCATCGATCGTCGAACCGACGGCCTCGGCCTCTGAAGGCAAAAGGCCCCGACCAACATGGCTCGGTTGCCGATCGCCAAATCTATGACTCCGTCGTCGGCCTGATCAACAAATCGCCGAACCAATTGCTCAATCTACGTCTCGATCGTCGAGGACGTATCGGATTCTGCGACGGAGATCGAAGGAGCGGAATATCAACGACGGCCCCCACCTCTGAAGGCAAAGGGCTTCGACTAATGCGGCTGGCTAACTTGCCGACTTAGCTTCGACTAAGAAGGGCAAAACGCCAAGACGACCGCAGTCGCATTCGCGACATACCGATCTGGTCACGACCGATCGAAGGATATTCGGCTTGCCACCGTTTATCATACATTCCGATGCATACGTCCGACCAAGGGCTGGACAATGGATATTCGACTTGCCATCGTTATCCTATCCGAATACGTCGGATGCTACTCGACTATCAGATTCTGCAGAATGATCGTGTCGACGAGCAACGTTCGGAGGTTGGCCGACCTCCGACCCGACGTGCATGCTCGACCTACAGTCGGGACGACCGATATTGGATCGTTCGTTGATATGATTGCCAGAGTCGGGGCAGGAAAAGATGGAACACCACTCCTTTCGTCCGAAGCCGTCGCCCACGTGTTCACGCGAGCCAACACGACATCGGGCTCAGGAGTGGAGGGGGGCAACTGTTGGGGAATACCCACCGACCGACTTACGGTCGAAGGGGCCGACCCCGACTGACCGACCCCGACGGACGACTCCGACGGCCGACCGACCGACTGGCCGACCCCGACGGACGACTCCGACGGCCGACCGACCGACTGGCCGACCCCGACGGCCGACCGACCGACTGGCCGACCCCGACGGACAACTCCGACCGACTGGCCGACCCCGACGGACGACCCCGACTGGCCGACCCTGACGGACGACTCCGACTGGCCGACCCCGATGGACGACTCCGACGGCCGACCGACCGACTGGCCGACCCCGATGGACTACTCCGACGGCCAACCGACCGACTGGCCGACCCCGACGGCCGACTCCGACGGCCGACCGACCGACTGGCCGACCCCGACGGACGACTCCGACTGGCCGACCCCGACTGGCCGACCCCGACGGACGACTCCGACGGCCGACTGGCCGACCCCGACGGACGACTCCGACTGGCCGACCCCGACGGTCGACCGACCGACTGGACGACTCCGACGGCCGACCGACCGACGGGCCGACCCCGACAGACGACTCCGATGGCCGACTCACATGAAACTCGCCGACCAACGGAGGAACCCGACGCCACTCTGCTGGCCGCCGACCTAGGGTCGGCCGACTCCTCCGATCGCCGTACAGCCGCCAGACCTTGTCAGCTCTGACACGGACATGCGGCGCAGTTACCTAGGGGCATTGTCCCGCCGAGAGCATGGTCAACCCTGGTGATTGGACGGCCACACGGCGACATGACGTTTTCACGGCGACTCTGACAGTCCACAGTGAGTTGACAGTTCCTCACTTGTCCGCGCCATTAATGACGGCGCCATACCTAGCTCCACTATATATACCGGGGAAGGCAACAGTGCAAAGGATCGATCCGCTCCGTCTCTCCCACATACGCAGGCTCGCTCCTCTCTCTCTCTCCCCCTCTTTCTCAGAGCTCTCTGTCTGCATTTCACTGTTGCCCAGTCACCTCTCTAACTTGACCGTCGGAGGGTCCCCGCCGGAGCCGCCTCCGGTCAGTGCGGACTTCCTTTTGCAGGTGCACGCTTTCCGGCGATCGGACGACGAGAGGATTGGCCGCAACATCTATATTACTTATTTGGTGATTGGCAAGAGAACTTTAAAATTGTATACCAAATGAAGCACACATTGAATATAATAACTAATATCATATATCCATTTGTTAAGACACAGCAGCTTCTTGTTACAACCAGTGGCATAGGAGCAAGTCTGGACGCTATCATACCCTTTTGCTTAAAAAAATCTATTACAATAATAATCGAAGGCCGTCGACTTCGCAAGCATGGGCTCTAAAACATGCATGAGGATTGGGGAAGAGCTTGAGGCCGAGCCTATATGAAACTAACAATCAGATAGTAGACAAACAATTATTAAAAAAAAAAAAAAAAAAAGAACATGCTAGAACTCCGATCCAAGATGATCTAAACCATGATTCCATTAAAAACAGATGTAAATGCTTTCATGACAAGCATATTCTGGTAATGAACACACGAACCAATTCAAGAAACTGTTGGTTTGCGTTCTCAAGCATAAACTAAAGCAGCTCAACGTAGCATAATGATGCACAAGATTTTAGAAATTTGAACTTGAAGTACATGAATCCATTGATATTTAGATTTCCGATGTAACACCAGTAAGTAAATAGCAAACCAAAGCATAATAAACTTTATAGGGTCAAAAAAACAATGGAAATATATGGATCTAAACAAGGCAACTAAATCTTTAGGACCAAAGAAAACTAAGGCATATTTTGGGCTAATCTCTATCAATTTACTCATAGTAGTCCCCGAAGATTTGGAATCACCACTCCTCTGCTCATTCTTATAGACCCATCCATACAAGCCATCTATTGCTCGTGCCTTGTTACCTAACCAACATAGTCCCAGATTTTGTCACCGGTCATGTCCACAAAATTATTGGGGCTGATCGTATATATAAGGTGACCAGCAGCTCCATTGACAAACTCGATGTACTCATAGTTGTCCTAAAAGATTTGAAATCATTGGTCCTTCTCTGTTGCATTCGTGCTTAGCCATCCACTGCTCCAACTTTACCCGCACACCATAAAGAAGAGAGGAGGAAGTTTTAGCAACCTTACCTTCACCATCGGTGACCTCTTCATGACCAAAACGGTGGTAGAGAACCTCCATCGGGAACTCGAATCCCAGCTCTAGGGATCAAGAGAGAAGGGTAAAAAACTCTTTTATAGACAAAATCAGAAGGAAATTTTGGCAATCCTAATAGGAGTTGGGGGAAGAGTTTAAGAGAGATCAAAACCAGAATTTAAACTCCGTTTGAAATTGCTGTTGGCAATAGAAGTTTTTTGAAGTAGAGCTTTTGAGAAGTAAAATTTTTACAAAAAGCTATTTGCTGTTTGATAACCATATTGATAAAGTATTTTGGAGAAAGCAAAACAGCTTCCTGACATTAGTCAGAAATTATTTTTGAAAAAAACTTCAAAATATATTTTTTCTAAGTAAACTTTTTCAGCTTTCTGATAAAGCCAAAATAGCTTTTCAATATTTTTATCAAATACCACTATATCACTCCAAAATACTTTCTGAGAGGCGGAAAGTGTTTTCTGGCACTCTAAAAACTTAGTCAAATAGGATCCAAGAACAAGAGTTCTTAGAGGAGAAGGTGACTACTCCTTTTTTTTCTCTACTCACGTGAGAGGTGTGTGAGTCAATTTCACAATGGACTGTGTGAGTCCAACATGCAGGTTGGGCTTGTCAAATGGACCAAGCCCTCGCAATAAGATGCAGCAAATATGGAAAAATCAGTTGATTATGGTCATAACAGGAAGGTAATCAAATTTGTCTTAGCGAAGATGAAGATGATCTAGTTTGTTTCAAGCAATGCGGCCCTACTAAGAAAGAATAGCTAAAGTAAGGAGAGTAGATGTCATTGTTGCCTCCAATGACAACTATTAATGGCACCATTTTCATGAATTGAATTATTTTTCTTGTTTCAAATGGCAGGTCATTGGTGTATTTGAACAAAAAATTGTAATAGGATGGAATCTTGTTGCATTAACTTTGGTATGTTCTTGATTTTAAAACTAAATAGTGACCTGGCTCTGAATAAATTTTATGCCCGGTGAATAGCTTCAAAAAATTACCAAGTATATAAAAAAACTCTAGAAAATCTATAATTAACAGTTTTTTTTGACTATGTGTTGACCAGATGTGTTGATCACCCTATCATCATAACTAGGCTAGCAGTCATAACCGTCTCAATATATGGTAGTGAATCTTCTTCTCTTTTTTTTTTTTTTTTTTTGTTAAATGTGAATCCTCCACACATTTCGCCTATTCCAAATTAACTCGAGGATACAAGAGAAATAATATTTTGGAAAATGTTTTGAATACCTACATTTTTGCCAATATTAATATAATAAATGCCCACTTCTAACATGAAAATGGAGGGTCAAATTCATTGTTAGAAAAGTTCCTCCCACCAACAAAAAATAGCAATCATAGAGTTCCATAGACATCCACGTGCCTACTTTGTAGTTGAGTCGGATAATATCCAATACGGATTCTGGAGCGTGACATGATTGTCTAGGTAACACAACTCATGAAGAGATCAGCATCGTTGTGAATGAATGATGATAATGTGTGTTTATATCTGATCAATGGTTTCTTGGTGTTGTTCCAATTAGAGAAGTAGAAAGAAAGTCTAAGAAGAAGTCCCTCTATGCTCATCTCTCTTATGTAATTTGTAATAATATATTGCCTTAACTTTCTCTTGCAACTTTTAGATGATGCTTTGTTGCCTTGAAAGATGAGAGGAACCAAAGTTGGAGGATGGAGGCTTCCATTGGAACTTGGAACTATATCTCCAGAACTTATACAAATGTGATCTATTGCCAATGGAATCCGAAGTAAATATTGTAACACCCTGGCCCAAATTGGGCCCAGAATCAACCCACAGTTCAAAAAAAAAAAAAAAAAAAAGGAACATAAGAAGACTCCCGAAGAGAGTCTTCTTCTCCGATGAATCCCGATCGGAGAAGAGTTCTAGGACTCATAAAACTCCAGGATCCTCTATGAATAAGCCTCCCCTCTCCCTCTCAAACCTCCACCAGCAAGCTTCAAGCTTAAATCCTCCTCTTTTCTTCGTGGAACCCACGGCAGCCTCTTCTCGTGTTCATCTCAAATACTCGTCGGAGACCTCACCAGAGTCGGAGGTAAACCCATCTTCTCCTTCCTTTCTTCCTTACCCTCCTTTCCATGGCCTCGTGCACCCTCGCCGGCCGTCGGGATCACCGAAAAATCCATGAAAATAGTGAATCCTGTTTCGCTCTGTTTCGACCGGATCCTTTTTCTCCCTTTTCCGGCCACCAGCGCCGCCGGTTGCGGCGTCTCATCCTCGAGACCGGACCCTCATCTCTCTCTCTCTTCCCTTGAGTGCTTGGCCACCGACGACCGGTCAATGGTCGGAATTCATGAAGAAAGGGGATGGATCCTCTGTTTTACAAAAAAAAAAAAAAGCCGTCGGTCGAACCCCATCGCCGACCAGCCTCGCATGGTCGGCCGTCGTTGCCGGATCTCCGACCGAGCCACCACCCCATCGGAGCCCGAGCCACCGAGGGGGAGGGATCTCACGGTCTTCCCTTGTTTCAGCCAAGGGAGGCCGCGGGAAGAAAAGAAAAGAAGAAGGAAGAAGAAGAAAAGAAAAGAAAAAGGAAAAAGAAAAAGAAAAGAAAAAAGAAAAAGAAAAAAGAAAAGAAAAAAAAAAGAGAAAAAGGGAAAGAGAAAAATAAAAATAAAATAAAATAAAAAGAAGAAGAAGAGGAGAAAAAAAAATTTTCTCTCTCCTCTCTCTACCTTCTCTCTCCAGTTTCTCTCTCTACATTATCTCTCTATTTTCTCTCTCTAGACTTTTTCTCTTTTTATGGATTTTGTCTCTCTATGATCTTTCTCATTCTTTGATTTCATCACAGACCGTAAATAAACTTGAGATGAAAATAAGATGATCCGAGATTGCTCTGAAATTCGTGCAGTAGATCTGATCTCATCCGATCCTATTCGAAATTTATAATATTTGATTCATATTAAGTCATCCTGATAGGACCTCTGATGATCTCGATCATGATTGCCTCATCTAAAGGATACGAAGATTCTCTCTCCACTTTCTCTCTCTACTTTCTCTCTCTAAAATTTTCTCTTTCTTCATGAATTTTTTCTCTCTAAAAGTCTTATGGATCAGTGGAGGATCCTGATACATAGACAAGTCCTAATTTTGGTTAATCCTAAGAGAGATCCTCGATTTGTGTATTAGAATCAATCATCGGTAATTTCTCTATATGTGATTTTTATATTGATCAGGGTTATGAAGAAATGATTGTCTGCATATGATATCAAGTGAAATATTTTGTTAGAAAAATTTATAAATCAAAGAAGAACATTGATTTCTGTGCTTGGATCAGTCACCGATAAAGGTAAGAATTCCTGTACATGATCACCATTATATATATGCTATTTTACTGTTGGTCTTACATTATTGATTTTGCATCGTCGGATTTGAGATCGATGAATTTATTATATCTGAGATACTGTTATTTGATTTTGAGCATTAGTATATTATGTCAATATATATATATCAGAGATTGATGGCATGATTATATGGATATGATATATCTGAATTGATCATAATGCAAGTCGAAATTGATTTGATGAAATCAACACAAAATGATTAAATGAAAAGAAAAAGATATATGGTATGGACTAGCCTTGTCATATGGAACAGCCCGCCAGGAGCTTATGCCTGGGACAGCCCCCACTGGCTTACAGGTAGATCAGCCGGCCAGGAGCTCATCCCTGGGACAGCCTGCCAGGAGCTTATGCCTGGGACAGCCTCTCACGGGCTTTCGTACGTGGGACAGCCGGCCAGTAGCTCATCCTGGGACAGTCTTGAAAGGCTTTTTAAGTGGATTCGATCCGGATGATGACTGAGGTATAGAATTGGATAGTCCAGAGCCAGAAAGAAAATGTAAAAAAAATCATGTGATTATGAAAAGAGAAATGAAAGATAAGACATGAAATAATTGTTGAATAAAAGTATTTCACCTGTTAACATATGATGATGCATCTATTTTAACAAGACAGAAAATTTATAGATGTTTGCATTATTCTGGACATTGAACATGAGATTTTATATTTTACTGTTTATCCTTATTTTCAGATTATATTACTATATCAGTGTGATATAAAAATTCTTACTGGGCTGTAAAGCTCACACCTCTTCATCTTTCTTTTCTTCTCTGAGTTACAGGACGTTCATGATTAGCTATGGCTTAGATTTATGGGTGAGCAGATGGATAGATGGAGTGTTATAGTACCTGATCAGAGAATTGAAGAAATTTAATTTGTAATTATGCAAGATTTTATGAATTATTGTTGAAATGAATTGTTATGGATGTTAAGATTGTAATGATTTATTTTGGCCTTGCATATTCTTTAGGGCTTGCTCTAAGGAGTGTGCGGCCATCACGTATCCGATCCGGTGTTGGATTCGGGGTGTGACAGAATGATATCAGAGTCTAGGTTATGACCATTGGAGATTACGATATAAATGATTAGGATGAGATAGAATAATATCAAAGGTTAAGTTTAAGATCACTAGAGATTATGAAGAGATATTAAAACTTTATGTAAGATCAGTAGAATGTGACAGAGTGGCATCTGAGCTTAGAACTTAGGTTACGTTTATTTGGAGACAATGATACAAGTGATTAGGATATGACAGAACAGTACTAGAGCCCAAGTTTAAGGTCACTAGGAATTGTCATATAAATGATATCAAAACTTGAGATTATAATCGATAGAGTATGATAGATAATATCAGAGTTTAAGGTTATAATCATTAAGGATGTAATAGAATGATATTATAGTTCAGGTTATGATCATTAGAAAATATAATTTAAGTGGTATTTAAGCTTAAGATTATAATTATTTGAAATTATGACTTTAGTGATATTTAAACCTAGGTTCTGATCATAAGGAACATGATTGACATAAAAGAAAGGAATCAATATTTGGATTTTGAATCAATAAATACTATGATGAAACTTTATGTATAAGTGGTATATGATGTCTATAGTAAAATTGACAAGTTATATCTTAGATTTCAATTAGTAAGGTTGACCTAAGTATGAAAGAGTTGATCTTGGAATGAAGTGGGAGGTATTAATAAGTTATGTTGAGTATACTAGATGATTTTGAAATATAAAACTTATATGATTGAAGATCATAATTTTTTTTTTAATTCCAATGATAATTGTCTGAACATTATGAATTTTGGACTTATCAAAAAAAGTTAATTAGGATATGGTCTAAGAAGAAATTACATCATATGAGAGAGAAATATTTTTGAACACTGAACCTATAAGAGGTCATATATGAAACTCAATCTTAGATGAAAAATATACTTAAATTTTATTATGAGAATATGAAATACACATTTTGGTGAAATCTTTGGTTACTCAAAATATCATATTCTGAATAGGATTCCTTGATCCTTCAAGTTACATTGAATTTCAAGTCAAAAGCTTACTTTTCTAAGTGGATCAAAAGTATTTTGATATTGTTAAATTAAAGAAAAAAATTTATTTTGTCAGAGTATGATATATAGGTTATGATGAAATCTTTAATAATTCATATTATTATCTTTGGATTAGATTTTTTTAATTTTTTTTTTGATTGTTGAAGATGGTGAAGTATATTAATTAATCAAGTCAAAGTTTGGATTATTTTTTTTTAAATTGAACTAAGACATCTTGTTAGTGTTAAATTTTAAATGACATATACAAGGGACAAGATTTTGTATGGATTTATCGATTAATATTAAGGGTTGTGATGAAGAGAGCTCTATAAGAAATAATTAAGTTGACTCTACTTAAGGATGTTGGCTTGAGTTCTTCTAGTTTGTCAAGTTAGAATTAATTCTTTTAAAAAAGAAAGATTGATTTAGAAATTATCTAAATGATTGTAAGGTAAATCTAAGGTTAACTCCAATCGATTCTAGACATGTTGGATTCTTGAAGAGTGACGAAACTTATGCAATGATTTCAAACATAGAAAGTGGATCAAGATTTAATTTTTATATGCTATACCCGAAGGTAGTAAAGATAAAGAAACTTAAAAAAAAAAAATTTGCCCTAAGTCTTATATAAAATTTGAAGGTTAGATCTATCTTGGATTGATCTAACATATAAGGATATTTTTATCTTTGATATAATTATATAATTTGATAAATTAAGATCAGAGTGCGCAGCAAAAGCATGGTGGGTTAAATTGATTAGAAATATTAATTCTTTGATTCTGAAGATATTATGGAATACATTAGTTGTAAATAAAGAATGATCTAATCTGATCATAGTCTGATAATTTTTGTCAGTAGATTGCTTCATTGTAGATAATACCAAGAAATCCTAGATATCTCAAGTTTATTAACAGCTTGATAGTTCTGATATTAGTTCAAACTTAAAATATCCTGACATAGATCTCATATTTTTTTTTTAAATTTAATATTATTACTTGGACTGATATAGAAGATTGAAGTTTTCTTAAGATGAGAGATTACATATAAAATTTGTTGGAAGGTCAAGAGAAGAAAGAAATCGATGATTGTGAAGAGTACCCGATGTTTGACCTTTATTTATTTTTCTATCATAGGCAGTCTGAGATAATTATGAATTTTGAGTAGAATATGTTAGACAAATAATGGTGGTATATTAATACAAGTCCAAAATATTACAGTTCTTCAAAAAATTGAGAAATCAATAAGAGGAGATGAATTTGAAAATTTCAAATAATTTTTTTTTATAACAAGATCATGAGAAATAAATAATATATATATGACATTATCGTAAGCTTGTGAATAACATGAAGAATGTATACTTTGAAATAGGTATCTCGAACGACATAACTTAATTTCAAGGATGAAATTATTTGAAGGGGGAGAGAATGTAACACCCCGACCCAAATTGGGCCCAGAATCAACCCACAGTTCAAAAAAAAAAAAAAAAAGAAATGGAAGAAGACTCCCAAAGGGAGTCTTCTTCTCCGATGAATCCTAATCGGAGAAGAGTTCTAGGACTCTTAAAACTCCAGGATCCTCTATGAATAAGCCTCCCCTCTCCTTCTCAAACCTCCACCGACGATCTTCAAGCTTAAATCCTCCTCTTTTCTCCGTGGAACCCACAGCAGCCTCTTCTCGTGTTCATCTTGTTGAGGCACTCCATTCTTGTTGAGGCAGAGAACTGACTTGAGCGTCGGAGGGTCTTGCCGGAGCAACCCCACCTCCGGTTTAGACTTCTTTTGCAGGTCCCGGCGGCGACCGCAACTCCCTCGACTCCAGCTTCTCCGGCGCAAGCGGATTTTTGCACCAATAGGATTGGCGCTAGAGGAAGGGCTTGTGTCTTTGCGGTACCCTTGTTCTTAAAGGAGCGCTCAACGAGACCGCCTCCGGACATCTCTTCCGGCGTCCCCTCCCCCCTCCTTTCTCCACTTGGTCCTTGCTTGATGCCTCCCCGCAAGGCGTCCACGCGACGGTCCACGGCCTCCGCGGCCAGATCTCTGGCTCCGGCCTCCCCCCCTGTTTCTCAACCTCCTCCTCCGACGACGACGACGGCGGTCGGCACGGAGCAGTTTGACCTGCTGGCGCAGCAGGTCAGAGGCCTCACAGAAGCTGTGCAGGCTATGCAGCAGCAGCAGCCGCAGGCATCAGTACGCCTGGAAAGGGTGTCCCCGGACACCAGAATCCGACGACAGGGCGGGCCACCTGGGCCAGCCGCCCCATCCTTCCTGGAAAAATGAACCCGAGGGTGGAGAGCCCTCAATCGGACCACGACTCCACCCCTGAAAGATCCCTATCCCCATTCTGCCAGAGGACCCTAGAGACTCGAAGTCGGGAGGATTTCCTAGACCGGAGACTCCAGGAGATGAACCGACGGATCGAAGAACTCCGCCATGCTCCCCCTGCTTATAGTGAGGATATTTGTACTGACCCTCCCTTCTCTCAAATGATCATGCAAGAACCGATCCCGCCAAACTTCAAGCTTCCCCAGTTCGAAAGCTACGACGGGACTTCGGACCCGGTTGATCATCTGGAAGCCTTCCGGACGATGATGCTGCTCCACGGCACTCCCGACGCCATTGTATGCCGGGCCTTCCCATCCACCTTAAAGGGAGCGGCGAGAAACTGGTACTCGGCTTTGAAATCAGGTATCATTTTTTCCTTCGATCAAATGAGCCACCAATTTGTGGCCCATTTTGTCAGCAGCCGGCGCCCCCGGAAGGGTTCGGAGTCCCTCATCAATATCAAGCAGAGGGAAGGGGAGTCCATTCGGGCCTACATCAACCGTTTCAACGTCGCGGCACTGGAGGTCCGAAACTTGGACCAATCAGTCGCAATGGCCGCTCTGAAGGGTGGCCTTCAGAAGAATGACCTTTTGTTCTCCCTGGAGAAGAAGTACCCCAGGAATTTTGCTGATTTGTTGGCTCGAGCTGAAGGATACGTCCGAGCGGAAGAAGCCTTCAAAATAAAGGATGAAGAGACAGCGAGAGAGCGGCAGGTGGGAGACTCGAGTAAGCCCGCAATCGAAAAAAGGCCAAGAGAAGTCCGGCCGCGTTCTCGATCCCCTCCTGGGCACAAGCGTGCCCATACTCCACCCCGGGTGCGGAGGTAGAGAAGTCCGGATCGTGGGGTTCGACGGGGTTCTCCACCGGAGAGATTTCGCAACTATGCCCCCCTCAACGCCTCGAAGGCTCAGGTACTGATGGAGGTTAGGGAGCAGCTCTCTAGGCCGGAGAGGATGCGCACACACTCCGGGAAGCGCAACCCCAACAAGTTCTGTCTCTACCACCGCGACCACGGCCACGACACAGAGGAATGCATCCAGCTCCCAGATGAGATCGAGGAGCTCATCCGATGAGGTCGACTCGACAGGTTCGTCCGACGCAGGCCTGAGGGTAGAGGAGATCGACCAAGGGCCCTTCCGCAATCTGAACCGCCAAGAAGGGAGGAGCAACCCGGGGATCGACCTCCCATCGGAACCATCGACTCCATCATCGGAGGGCCTCAAGGAGGAGCAGACCCCCCGCAACCATGGAACTCGAGAAACCTGTAAATGTATCACTTACGATTTCACCTTAAATCCAAATTCCTTTTTACTTGACATGCTCTTCCCATTTGGCATGGATGTGTCACGACTGGGCATAACCCCTTCAAACACCTAAAACAAAATTGTGTTAGGAACGGAGGGAGGACCTTATCCTAACATACCTAAAATGAAAGTCCGATTATCTTGAGATCGGATTGGGGGAGAGGTCTTGCGGCGCCCTAATATGCCCCCACAGCCATGTCAGGAACAGGAGGAGGACCTCGTCCTGACATGAGCAAAGTTAAAGGCCCGGTTCTTTTAGACCGGATGGAGGGAGAGGCCTTGCAGCGTCCTAATGTGCCCCCACAGCCATGTCAGGAACAGGAGGAGGACCTCGTCCTGACATGAGCAAAGTTAAAGGCCTGATTCTTTTAGATCGGATGGGGGGAGAGGCCTTGCAGCGCCCTAATGTGCCTCCACAGCCATGTCAGAAATAGGAGGAGGACCTCGTCCTGACATGAGCAAAGTCAAAGGCCCAGTTCTTTTAGACCGGATGGGGGGAGAGGCCTTACAGCGCCCTAATGTGCCCCCACAGCCATGTCAGGAACAGGAGGAGGACCTCGTGCTGACATGAGCAAAGTCAAAGGCCCGGTTCTTTTAGACCGGATGGGGGGAGAGGCCTTACAGCGCCCTAATGTGCCCCCACAGCCATGTCAGGAACAGGAGGAGGACCTCGTCCTGACATGAGCAAAGTCAAAGGCCCGGTTCTTTTAGACCAGATGGAGGGAGAGGCCTTACAGCGCCATAACGCCCCCCCACGGGCATGTCGAAAACGGAGGGAGAACCTCGCCCTGACCTGAGCAAGGTCGAAGGCCCGGACCCCTACGGGAGCCGGGCTCCGTCCGCGACTTCTGCAGTAAGGAAGACACCGTCCGCCCTGGCGATGGCCCTTATGTGCCCCCGCGGGAACGGGAGGAGAACCTCGTCCTGATGGTGACGAAACCCGATCGCCCAACAAGATCAGATGAAGGGAAAAAGCCCATCAGCGGCACCTCCACGCTCCTATGCAACCCCGCAAAAAGCGAGGGGAGAGTCCTCACTCTGAGAAGAGGAGGAAAATTAAAAAGGAAGAGTGACGAGCTACGACGAAAACAGATGAAGGACGAGCCACACCAAAGACCTAAAGAACCTCGTCCCAACAAAGACGGGGAGCTCCCACCAAACACCCCCGGCCTCTAAGAAGACTCCCGACACAGGTCAAAAAGACAGCGGCGTCACCGAAGTAATGCGGAGTCCGGACCGCCAAGCTCGGGCTTGCGGCCATGAATGATGGGGAAGGCAAGCTAACGTATCGACGACTGGGCGCCTCCCAACGACGTCAACATCAGACAAGTCAAACGATAAGAAAAGTTCGGCGGACGATAATTTAATACAACGCGCAGATGAGGTAACACAAAACATCCTTTTCATTCCATTTTTGAAGTATATTCTACAAAGCCCGGAAGGCCAAGGAAAGAAAAGTAAAACGACAAAAGCGGGACGAAACAACAAAAGGGAAGATACATACATGAAAAGACAGAAGGACGAAAAGAGCCCTAAGGAAGCTCTGCTCCCTCTGACCTAGAGTTATCTGCTCCTCCCCTCATACAGGACTGCCTTAGATTCTCAATTTCTTCTTCTAGCTCTTCCCTTCTCTGCAGCGCGTCCTGGAGCGCCCGACGAAGTCGCTGGCTCTCGATCTCCGCCTCTCGATGCCTCTTTCTCAGGACCTCGGATTCTGCCTCTGCGTCCACGACGACTCGCTGCTCGTATGCCAGTTGGATCTTCAGTTGTTGCAGCTCGGCTGTCTTTTCTCCGAGGGCGACAGAAATCACTTCAACGGTTCCTCTTAGGGACTGGAGCTCATCAGAATCTCGGACGAAAGTAAGCTGAGCCCTGTTAGCCAGCTACCTCTGGAGACGGGCTACTTCATCGGTCGCCACCCTGAGTCTCCCTTTATATTCCTCTACCTGTCTGCGCCAGCTGGCCCGATGCACGTCGTGGCTCACCTCGACATCCTGAAGCTGCCGCTGAAGGTCGGAGACCTTCTTTCACCACTCCTGGTCGCCGTCGGTCCGAGCCAAGAGCCGAGACGAACTTCCTCCCAGCTGGTCGATCTTCCCCATTGCAGCCGATAGTTCCACCTTAAGGGCGTTAATCTTGGCGGTCTGAGCCCAAATTTGGTCGCTGGCGCTCTTCTTGCATTCCGCGAGCTCCTTCGCGAAATCTGCCTTCCTCCGGCTATACTCCATGATCCCCTTCACGTGGAGATTTTGAAAGTGGGTGGCCTCCGCGGTGGCTTCAGAATGACCTTCTCTCAATCTACGAAGCTCGCCTTCCATCTTCTTTAACTTCTTTGTCAAGTGAAGGACTTCCTTCTTCAGCCGCTGGATCGTCGACTTCAGCGGGATCCCCAGGGGCAAGGGAAGTGCTTCTGCAGGACACTGCCATCAGAAGGCAAAAATGTCAAAACACGACCCGTCGCAGGAAGAAAAGCAGAGAGAAGAATGGGAGGGAGAAGAAGCCATCCACGACAAGAAATTCAACTTTATTGATTGGATGATTCTTGAAGATAAAAAAGAAAAGAAAAATTTCGATGAAACAAAAATACAAAGTTGAAGGTCTCAGACCTTGGGGATGGGGGTTGGAGAACTCGACGTCCCCGGCAGGGGGGCTGCGATAGCGGTGGTAGCAGGCGAGGGGCCGGCCTCGTCCTCGGACTCCTCACCTAGGAAGCCAAGGTCGAGCTCCGAAAATTTTCTGGCCACCTTCTCTTGGCAGAGCTCGAACCCCTTGATGAACGCCTCCTGGCCGAATTGGACATTCAGGTCCCTCATCTCCGCGGAGGTCTTGAATTCCTCTATTGCAAGGACTCTGGCCTCCGAGACCAAGACTGAAATCTGCTCAGCCAAGTTGGCGACCTCGGCCTCCGCCTTTCTCGCCGACTCCTCCAAGGTCTGCCACTCCTCCTCCCGGGCTTGTTTCTCTCTTTCCAGGGCCTCTTGGAGGGCGACTACTTCGGCCGTCTTTTCTTGGAAGTGAGCAACCTCGGCCCGGCAGCGCTCCTCCACCTGGACGATGTCCCTCCTCGCACGGCTCATCGCCTCGATATTGGCGAGGAGCTGGTGCCCAATCTACAAGGGCAGCTAGGGGATCAGAACGAGGGCCGAATAGCCAGGTAAATGAAGATTTGCTTACCTCAAGGAAGGACCCTAAAGAGTCTCAAGCCCACTGCTCGAGATCGACGCGGTCGATCCTCTCGACGACATCGGGCAGAATGCAGCCGTCAATCAACCACCTGATCAGGTTCCTGTCATTGAAGGGATTCTCCGGCCCCTCCTCGGAGCCAAGGGACTCGTCAGCAGCAGTTCGACGGATACTCATCCTGTGGGCCACCGACTTCCTTCTCTACCCCCTCTCGGCTACGGGCGCCTCCGTGGAGAGGACCCCCGAAACGGGGGCCCCAATAGGCGGACTCCTCGAGGAGGTCCGGGGAGCCGTTGCCTCGGCATCCGAGGGAATGTCAATCACTGGAGCCGCCTAGACGGGTGCGGCCAAACTCGACTCCTCCGCTCTGGCCCTCTTCGTCGATCCGGAGGTCGCGACGCCCTTTCTTTTGTGGGCCCTGAGGCCCCTGGCAAGCATCCGCGCTGCTTCGACGTCCATTCCTTAAAAAAAAAAAAGAAGAAAAAGAAAAAGAAGCAGACCAATCAATCAAGAGTCAAAAAAAAAAGAGAGAAAGAGAAGAAAAGAAGAAAGAGAGGAGAAAAAGAGAGAGAAGGAAGAAGAGTGAAAAAAGAGAAAGAAAGAGAAGAAGGGCAGAAGAAAAGAAGATAAAGAAAAAGATGAAGTACTCGCAGGATCCTGGGGGCTCAGGCCAATGTTGAACAGAAATTGCTCCCTCAGAAGATTGGAAAGGGAAGGAGCGGAATAGACAAGAAGCTTCCGGGCAGCCTGGAGGTCATCCTCCCCCAGGCTGGGGGCCCGGCGGACAGAATCCCTCAGAGAGCCCCAAGGGGGCAGGCCCAGCCTCAGGGTCGGGCAGTGGACGAAGAGGTATTTTCTCTTCCAATTGTGGATTGAAGAAGGGGCACCTTTCAGCAACCCCTTTTTGCCAAACTGAGGGGAGAAGTACCACCAGTCCTTCGCCGAAGGATGGCGCTTGAAAGTATAGAAGTGCCTAAACATGGAGAGGGATGGTTGGACCTCGACTACGTGGCAAAGGGAGAGAAATCCTATTAAAAACCTATGTTGCCCAGCTATGCAACCCAAGAGGGTGGGTGAATTGGGTTTCTAAAAATTTTAAGCCCAACAAATAACTTATGAAGAACAAAACAATGGCTTTAAATCAATATTAATTACCTAAAGTAGTATTGCAAGGATATAATAAAGAAATAAGATAAAGCGATAAAGCACACTACAAACACAAGGATTTATAGTGGTTCGGTGCTAACCTTGCACCTACATCCACTCCCCAAGATCCCACTTGAAAATTTCAATCCACTATCCTTTGTATTCAACCCGAATACAAAACGTCGGAAACTCCGACACTAGCTATCCCAAGCTAGAATACAAGACGTCGGAAACTCCGACCCTAGCTATCCCAAGCTAGAACACTTATTTTCCGGGTACAAGCAAACCCAAAACACTCCGATTTCAGGTTCGGATCAACCTTTCCTTATTTTGGAAATCCTCCAAAAACAAGAGCAAAAACTCACAAAGAGTAAGAATATTTAGAGCACAGATTAATACAATAACAGCTCCTTAAATGAGCAAATATAACAATAAAAGCTTTACTCAAATGAAGAACCCCTTTTTCAGATTTTCTCAAGATGAATGAACGGTTGAACGCTTGAGAAGAGGTTGATTGTTGATTGAAAATCTCTTGAAAGCTTTGAACGATCTCTAGATCAAGGTTGAAACGATAGGCGTGAAGAATTCTCTCCTTGAAAGATCTTCCTTTTCTCTTTCACAATCTCTCTGGTATATTGTGGATCCTCTCTCTTTTTCTCTATGGATATTTCGTTGATCTCAGGCTTTTTCTTGCAAATTTCGGATCCTCTCTTCTGTTCTTCTCTTTTTCCTCTCTTTCTCTTCATATTTGATTTCACGTTTGATCCGCTATTTAATCTGTAATTTCTTTCATCAAATTAAGCATTTTGTAGCATTAGAAGCAAGAGAAAATAATTTAGGCAGATAAAGAGCCGTTAGAGGATTTTTAGGAAGCATAAATGGCAATTAAAACGGGCAAAAAAATAGCCGTTGCTGACATTTCCCGTCGCAGGGGTCGACTCATGAGTCGACTCATGCTTCAGGGGTCGACTCATGAGTCGACTTCTGTTGCACAGACCAGAAGGTCTGATTTCTGGATTTTTAGGCTCAAATCAGCAGAGGTCGACTCATGAGTCGACTCATGCCTTGTGGGTCGACTCATGAGTCGACTCACAGGTCGTGCCAAGCCAAAAATCCAGCGTGCCATGGGAATTTTTTGCGTGCCATTCAGCTCATAGTGCCATGAGTTGACTCATGAGTCGACTCATGCACTTCAAACCTTCATAACTTCAAAAATATAAGTCCAAACACAATGAAATTTTCACCAATAGATTTCAAATCATTTGTTCTACCAAATGGTACTATCAAATTAGGATTTTAGTGAAATTATAATTTTACCCTTGAAGAGCATAAGGACTTTTTCATTTTAAAATCATTTGTATCCCTTCAATCTGCTTTGTAATCATCAAAATCAATCTAAGAGCAACAATTTCCCCCTTTTTGATGATGACAAAACATATGAACAAAAATATTTATGTTAATGAATTAATTTCAAAAGAATCCATTATAGGTGTATATGCTTGAAAAGAGTATGATTCTTTTGGCATGTAATATAAATGCAAAAATAGTTTGTCCATTTTCTTAAAGATTTGAAAAGGATATTAGATCATTTTGAGTTCAAGATATATCAGAGCAAGAGAAGATAAATAACTTTTTCTATGTATCAGAGCAAAAATAATTTTTACAATGATATCAGAAAAGATTTTATAATGTATCAGAGCAAGAAAATTTTTAATGTATCAGAGAAAATTTCATACAGTATCAGAGCAAATGTTATAATATATTAGAGAAACCTTCACACTGTATCGGATCAAATGTTATCATGTATCAAATCAAGTTGAAAGAAATTGTAGGATGTATCAGAGTAAAACAAATTTTTTATTGATGTATCAAGGTGAGTAAAATTTCAAAAGCAAGTTTGAATATCAGAGCTTATATATATAAAAAATACTTATTTGCATTGTACTCATGATTTTGCTTTTGATGGATAGCTTTTTGTTAAAATTCTGTCTGATACCAAATTTTGATACCAAAATTTTTTAAAGTTTTGTTTTAATCTTTCAATCCTTGTTTTTGTCTAATTTCTCCAATATTTGTTTAATTTCTTCAATATTTATTTTAATTTAATTTCTCCCCCTTTTTCTCATAAATTAGGGTTTTGCTTTTTGTCTAATTTTAATTTTTTTGTTTAATTTTAATTTCTCTCTCTTTTTGACATCATCAAACATAGTTAACTCTTTCTTTAATTTCTCCCCCTTTTTTTTTGAAATATTCTTTAATTTCTTCCTCTTTAGAGTTTTTCACAGATGTTTGCTCCCCCTTAATATAGCAATTATCAATAGCAAACAACAACAAGGAGAAGATAATATTTCAATAGATGTATCAGAGATTGAAATATAATCAAGATATAGGTAAAAGATGATTTCATTAATATCATAATTATTTCAATACATAAAATTCAACCAGCTAAATGTCAATACATGGCCCCAAGGTATAGATCTTAGAACAAGATACTAACTCCTAAGATCTAGATAAGTCAATGATCAGAGTCAAATCATGGATCGGAGTCATCAGATATGGTATGAGAAGATGATGGATCAGAAGTGCGTCCTCTACCCCGTCTGCCTCTGCCACGAGTAGGAGGGCGAGATGAACTGGGTGGCTGAGAATGCTGAGATGCTAGGGCTGATACCATGAGTCTGATAGAATCAAGGACGTTCAGTGCTCTGGAAACAGATTGAAGTAGAGCAGTGAACTGGGTGGTAGCATGCTCACTCGATCCTCTGATCTCTTTCCTCAGTAGCTCATATCCACCTTCTAATGCTCCTCTGAGCCTTCCAGCCTCTGCAGTGAGGTCTGTGACCTCAATAGTAGACTCCTGTGGCTGGGGATGGGCCAATGCAAGAACTTGCCCCTGTAA
Source organism: Elaeis guineensis (assembly GCF_000442705.2). Taxonomy (NCBI): domain Eukaryota; kingdom Viridiplantae; phylum Streptophyta; class Magnoliopsida; order Arecales; family Arecaceae; genus Elaeis; species Elaeis guineensis. The sequence goes on along the minus strand of NC_025994.2, from coordinate 120,773,261 downwards.
GTCAAGAATTCTGCCAGTAAGTCTCCAGACTGTATCCTCAAGCTGCTGTATCCTGACGGACTGATCTGAAATCATCTGAAATACAGTGGAGATGTGGGGAGTAATGGTCTGATCAGAAGAAGTAGCTCCAGGTGCAAAAGAAGTACTACTCCACTGGCTAGACAACAAAGAAGCCACACGCTGAGATATATGCTCGATCTGATCATCAGCCAGTCTGAACTCTGATGGAGGTGCTCTACTCTCTGGCTGATACACTGGTGTGGGCATCCTAGTAAACTCAAAAGGGCCAGCCTCAGTATCAGGAATGAACTGGATATCTGGTGAAGCTGCCCTGAAATCATGTACAGGAGAAGATGGACCTTCTTCTTCTATTCTGCCTTCAGTTCTGTCTTCAGCTCTTTCCTCAGCTCTCTCCTCAGCTCTTTCTTCAGAGCCCTTGATCCAACCACCAACAGTCTTTGTAATTCCCATTCGGTGCAGGCTGTGTTGGTTGAAAGTGTCCACATGTGAGAGCTTGGTAGGTGTCTCCCCCTCACAGCTAACTCCAAACCTCCTAAAAACTCTAGTAAGGGCCATACCATAAAGCAAGTGTGCCTTGGATCTGTTCAAAGTTTCTCTCATGGCCTCTATCATAAGTGCAGGGAGGTTTAGGGGGGTCTGAGTGATGACATGAAACATGACACATACATCTCTGCCAGATAGTAAGTCATGTCTACCACTCCTAGGAAAGAATAGTTTTGTCACAATCTGATGCAGGACCCTCATCTCAATGGACAGTAGCTTTGCTTCCAATCTGTTTAAACTTCCTGAAAAATCTTCTCCTAAGATAATTCTGATCCCTTCTTCTTTAATTGGGAGTTCCATATTTGAGTATCCTTCACTAGGCAACTGAAGTATCTCTCTCAATATCCTAGAATCCAAACAGATGTCAATCCTCTTGACTGTTGAAGTCACTGACCCGTTTCCATAATTTAGGTTCTGGTAGAACTCTCTGACTAGATCAACATAGGTGACTTCCTTAAGAGAGCAATAAAGTTCCCATCCTTGATTTTTGATCTTGGTAGCAAAAGTAAAGCCTTCTTTCTCAAAGAACCGAAAATCTATATTTTTTCCGGTTTCTACTTTTCTATCAGAAAGAAGATTTACACTGGGGCTTATGGAGGATTGAGAGGGACCTTGAGCAGGTACAGAAACTGGATTGGGAACAGTGGAAGACTGAGCATGCCTTTTCTTTCGGACAATTTCCTCAGGCTCTCGGATTGATTTTCTTCTTTGGAGAAGTTTCATCTTTGGAGCCATATCCAAAAAATAGCAGACAAGAAGACTTGAATTCAGTGGAGGAGGGATCACAAAAGAGTAAAGAAGAATTTTGGTGGAGAAAAGAAGTGGATTTTGAATGAACGGTGAAGTTCTAGGGCACGTTCCACCCGCGCCAATCACTGCGAGAAAGCACAGAAAAATCCTTTTCAAGGAGGCGATTTTTGGTGGAGAGAAGGAGGGAGAATTGCCTCAGAATTGATCCTTGGATTTGGAGCAAAAAGAGTTGGAGAGGACGGCTTTCGGAAGGAAGACGACGAGAAGATGAGTCGTCTCATAAACAAGGTTTCCCGTTTTAAAAACAATGAACCCGATGGAAGTTGGTGGGATTTACAAGTTTGCCATTGAGTCGACTCATGGGGGTCGACTCATGAAGTTCAGAAATTCAAAAAAAATGCAAATAAATTCCAGAAAAATTTGAAATTTTGGGAGAAGGAATTTTGCTCAATGATAAGTTTTTAGAGAGATAAACCTGAGCTTTTGGAACCAGGATAGATGTTGAAAATTGAGCTCTAAGAGATTTTGACATCTATTCTTTGGAAATTGAGAAATTTCAGACAAATGGATCTAGAATTCCTAGATTTCTCCTAATTTCACAGAATCTTTCCTCACTAAGGGCCTTTGTAAAGATATCAGCTAATTGATTTTCAGTGCTAATATATTCAAGAATTATATTTTTGTTTTGAACATGCTCGCTTATGAAATGATGTCTTATTTCAATATGTTTAGATCTTGAGTGTTGTATTGGATTTTTAGAAAGATTTATGGCACTTGTATTGTCACATTTTATTGGAGTTTCATTAAGTTTGATTCTAAAATCTTCGAGTTGTTGCTTAATCCACAAGATTTGAGCACAACAACTTCCGGCTGCAATGTATTCGGCCTCAGCCGTAGACAGTGCCACCGAATTTTGTTTCTTGCTAAACCATGAGATTAGGTTAACTCCAAGAAATTGGCAAGTTCCACTTGTGCTTTTTCTATCTAATTTACATCCAGTAAAATCAGCATCAGAATATCCTAACAAATTAATTTGTGAGTCCTTAGAGTACCATAACCCTATAGTTTGTGTACCATTTAAGTATCTAAGGATTCTTTTAACAGCATTCAAATGAGATTCCTTAGGATTAGATTGATATCTTGCACATAAGCAAACACTAAACATGATATCAGGCCTACTTGCAGTTAGATATAATAATGAGCCAATCATACCTCTGTAGTATTTTAAGTCTACGCTTTTACCTTCATCATCCTTGTCAAGCTTACTTGAGGGACTCATTGGTGTGCCAATAGGTTTGCAGTTCTCCATTCCAAATCTTTTGAGTAGTTCCTTGGTGTACTTGCTTTGGGTGATGGAGATTCTCTCTTTTGATTGTTTGATTTGGAATCCGAGGAAGAAGGTGAGTTCTCCCATCATGCTCATCTTGAACTCTCCCTGCATAAGCTTAGCAAAGTCTTGACAAAGGGATTCATTAGTAGACCCAAAAATTATGTCATCAACATAAATTTGTATAATTAGCATATCATTTTGGTTTCTTTTAATAAATAGAGTTGTATCCACATTGCCTCTTGAGAAACCATTATTTAGTAGAAATTTGCTTAGCCTTTCATACCATGCTCTAGGTGCTTGTTTTAGACCATATAAAGCTTTATTTAATCTAAAGACATGATTGGGAAAAGCATGATTTTCAAATCCAGGGGGTTGTTCTACATATACTTCTTCAGAAATATATCCATTTAAAAATACACTTTTAACATCCATTTGAAATAGTTTGAATTTCATAAAGCAAGCATAAGCAAGTAGAAGTCTAATGGCTTCTAATCTAGCAACAGGTGCAAAGGTTTCATCAAAATCAATTCCTTCTTCTTGATTATATCCCTTAGCAACCAGTCTTGCTTTATTTCTAATTATATTTCCATGCTCATCTAACTTATTTCTAAAGACCCATTTTGTGCCAATTATTGAATAATCTTTTGGTCTTTTCACTAAGGTCCAAACATTATTTCTTTCAAATTGACTGAGTTCTTCTTGCATAGCATTAATCCAGTTATGATCATTCTCAGCTTCTTCAAAAGTTTTAGGTTCAAGTTGAGATACAAAAGCATAATGATTAAGTACATCTCTAAGTGAAGAACGTATTTTTACCCCATGCATAAGATCACCGATAATTAATTCCTTAGGGTGGTTGTGAACATACCTCCATTCCTTGGGTAAGTCATTTGTACCTTGAGGTTGTTCTTGAATTTCTTCACCTTTCTCATTTTGTTCATCTTCTTGATCCTTGTCTTCTGGAGTTGCTGAATCTTTCAGAGTGATCTCCTTCATACCTTCTATTAGTGGATCTGCATCATCAACACCCTCATTCTTCCTTGAAGGAGGATCGTTAGATTCATCAAAGACAACATGTATGGACTCCTCAACTCCTAAGGTTCTTTTGTTGAACACTCTAAATGCTTTACTAGTGGAGGAGTAACCTAGAAGGATTACTTCATCTGATTTTGCATCAAATTTACCAAGTTTTTCTTTGCCATTATTTAATACAAAACATCGGCAACCAAAAACATGAAAATAGGCAATATTTGGTTTTCTTCCTTTCCAAAGTTCATAGGGGTTTTCTTTAAAAATTGTCTTATTAAAGCATGATTTAAAATGTAACATGCTGTGTCAATAGCTTCCGCCCAAAAATATTTTGGAAGGTTGCTTTCACAGAGCATGGTACGGGCCATTTCTTCTAAAGTTCTATTTTTCCTTTCAACTACCCCATTTGTTGAGGTGTCCTAGGAGCAGAGAAGTTATGGCCAATTCCATTTTCTTCACAAAAATTTTCAAAGTCATATTTTCAAATTCTGTTCCATGATCACTTCTAATATTTTGAATTGAAAACCCTTTTTCATTAGTGACTTTTCGATGAAATTTCGTGAAAATTTGAAAAGTTTCATTTTTGTGAGCTAAAAAGAAAACCCAAGTAAAACGAGAGTAATCATCAATTATTACAAATCCATATCGTTTTCCTCCTAGACTAGTGATTTTAGTTGGTCCAAATAAGTCCATATGTAAGAGCTCTAAAGGTCTAGAAGTTGAAATAGTGTTTTGGATTTAAATGATACTCTAGTTTGTTTACCTAATTGGCATGTATCACAAATTCTATCCTTTTCAAAATTAATTTTGGCAAACCGAGAACTAAATCCTTTTTGATTAATTTTGAAAGAGAATGCATGCTAATATGTGCAAGTCTATGATGCCACAGCCAACTAGTCTCATTTATTTTAGCATTTAAGGAAACTAGGCATTGCATGTCTAATTTAGTTAAATCATTCAAGTCTACCATATAAACATTGCCATGCCTATGTCCTATAAATTTAATGCCATCGTTAATAGGATTCGTCACAATGCATACAGATGATTCAAAACTTACTTTATACCCTTTATCACAGAATTGACTAATGCTGAGTAAGTTATGCTTTAAACCTTTAACAAGTAAAACATTCTCAATGTATTTGGAGGGAGTGATACCAATGTTACCTATCCCGATGATCTTTCCTTTGCCATTATCTCCAAAGGTGACCATCCCTCCATCCTTAGCATCAAGCGTGATGAATTGTGATTCATCACCAGTCATGTGTCTCGAGCATCCGCTGTCAAGATACCATTTCCTGTTTCCTTCTTGGGATGCTAGACACACCTGCAAGCACAGATCAAGTTTCTGTCTTAGGTACCCAAGCTTTCTTGGGTCCTTTCAGGTTAGTCAGAATGGTTCCTTTTAGAACCCATATTTTCTTTGTGTTTGCATATTTGTTAATAAGACATGTGTATGATTTATGTCCTATTCTTCCACATTTAAAACAAGTAATATTTGTAGGCTTTTTGCTTGAATAATTTGCATAAATATCCTTCAAAAATTTTTGTTTCTTCAGGGGTTTATAACCAAGTCCAGCCTTATCATATATAGCTTTCTGATTATCAAGGATCATATTTAGCTTGTTTGAACTTAAGGTGAACTTATCTACCATAGATTTCAGCCTGTTAATTTCATCCTTAAAGTTTTGATTTTCTTGAATCAATGTGAATTTTTCAATTGAAAGAATTTCAGCTTGTTTCACTAAGGACTGATTTTCTAATTTCAGCTCTTTGTTTTTCTTCCCTAGTTTCTTTAATTCATCAATTGAATCATAGAATGCTTCATGCAATTCTTCAAAAGTAAATTCACTAGTGGATTCAGAAGTTACCTCATTTTCATGTGCCATCAGGCACAGATTGGCTTGTTCGGTTGAGGTTTCCTCGTCGGAGCTTGAGTCATCACTCATACTCCAGGTCGCCATCATTGCCTTTTTTTGAATTTCTTTGGACCTTTCTTCAATTGAGGACATTCGGATCTGAAATGTCCTGGCTTCTTGCACTCGTAGCATATAGGGGTTTGATCTTTCTCCTTTTCTATGCTTTGATCCTCTTTTGTAAATTTCTTTCTCATCCCCTGTTTCCTTTTTCTTAGAAACTTCTTGAATTTTTGGATGATGAGAGCCATCTCCTCATCCTGATCTTCATCTTCAGAGTCATCTGTTTCATAATCAGGTGAAGTTGTGGATTTGAGGGCAATGGTTCTTTTCTTTTTGATTTCATCCTCTTGATGTTGCATCATGCTAAGTTCATGAGTCATCAAGGATCCAAGAAGCTCTTCTAGAGGTAGAGTGTTCAAGTCCTTTGCTTCTTGGATGGCAGTCACCTTGGCTTCCCAAGTTCTTGGCAGTGACCTGAGAATCTTCCTTATAAGTTCACTGTTAGTATAAGATTTGCCAAGACTCTTTAAACCATTGATTATATCAGTAAAACGAGTAAACATAGCAGTTATGGACTCATCATGCTCTATTTTGAACAATTCATATTTATGTATAAGCATGTTTATTTTAGACTCTTTTACTTGATTTGTTCCCTCATGGGTGACTTCTAACCTATTCCATATTTCTTTAGCAGATGCACAAGTAGAAATGCGATTAAATTCACTAGCATCTAGTGCACAATAAAGAACATTCATAGCTTTGGCATTTAATTGTGCCAATTTCTTGTCAACCTCATCCCATTCTTTCTCGGATTTGGTTGACTCCTCACCATCTATAATCTTGGTGGGTGTGTGAGGACCATTCACTATGATACTCCACATATCATAGTCGAGTGCTTGTATGAAAATCTTTATCCGAGCTTTCCAATAGGTGTAATTAGACCCATTGAAAAGTGGAGGTCGGTTTGTTGATTGCCCCTCAGCTAGAGAAGTTCCAACATGGGTTGCCATAGATCTTTGGCTCTTTATTGTTAGATCAAAGAAGGGCTAGAGCACTGGCTCTGATACCACTTGTTGCCCAGCTATGCAACCCAAGAGGGGGGGTGAATTGGGTTTCTAAAAATTTTAAGCCCAACAAATAACTTATGAAGAACAAAACAATGGCTTTAAATCAATATTAATTACCTAAAGTAGTATTGCAAGGATATAATAAAGAAATAAGATAAAGTGATAAAGCACACCACAAACACAAGGATTTATAGTGGTTCGGTGCTAACCTTGCACCTACATCCACTCCCCAAGATCCCACTTGAGAATTTCAATCCACTATCCTTTGTATTCAACCCGAATACAAAACGTCGGAAACTCTGACACTAGCTATCCCAAGCTAGAATACAAGACGTCGGAAACTCCGACCCTAGCTATCCCAAGCTAGAACACTTGTTTCTCGGGTACAAGCAAACCCAAAACACTCCGATTTCAGGTTCGGATCAACCTTTCCTTGTTTTGGAAATCCTCCAAAAATAAGAGAAAAACTCACAAAGAGTAAGAATATTTAGAGCACAGATTAATACAATAACAGCTCCTTAAATGAGCAAATATAACAATAAAAGCTTTACTCAAATGAAGAACCCATTTTTCAGATTTTCTCAAGATGAATGAACGGTTGAACGCTTGAGAAGAGGTTGATTGTTGATTGAAGATCTCTTGAAAGCTTTGAACGATCTCTAGATCAAGGTTGAAACGATAGGCGTGAAGAATTCTCTCCTTGAAAGATCTTCCTTTTCTCTTTCACAATCTCTCTGGTATATTGTGGATCCTCTCTCTTTTTCTCTATGGATATTTCGTTGATCTCAGGCTTTTTCTTGCAAATTTCGGATCCTCTCTTCTGTTCTTCTCTTTTTCCTCTCTTTCTCTTCACATTTGATTTCACGTTTGATCCGCTATTTAATCTGCAATTTCTTTCATCAAATTAAGCATTTTGTAGCATTAGAAGCAAGAGAAAACAATTTAGGCAGATAAAGAGCCGTTAGAGGATTTTTAGGAAGCATAAATGGCAATTAAAACGGGCAAAAAAATAGCCGTTGCTGACATTTCCCGTCGCAGGGGTCGACTCATGAGTCGACTCATGCTTCAGGGGTCGACTCATGAGTCGACTCTGTTGCAAAACCAGAGAATGCTTTTCTGGAATTTTTGGCTCAAATAGCAGGGTCGACTCATGAGTCGACTCATGCCTTGTGGGTCGACTCATGAGTCGACTCACAGGTCGTGCCAAGCCAGAAAACTAGCGTGCCAAGGAAATTTTTGCGTGCCAATCAGCTCAAGTGCCATGAGTTGACTCATGAGTCGACTCATGCACTTCAAACCTTCATAACTTCAAAAATATAAGTCCAAACACAATAAAATTTTACCAATAGATTTCAAATCATTTGTTCTACCAAATGGTACTATCAAATCAGATTTTAGTGAAATTACGATTTTGCCCTTGAAGAGCATAAGGACTTTTTCATTTTAAAATATTTGTATCCCTTCAATCTGCTTTGTAATCATCAAAATCAATCTAGGAGCAACAGAAGCTAGGGGTAAAAAACAAAGAGTTAAAATTAAAGAATCAATCTTTACTAAATAAAAATGAGAGCATTTTAAATGAAAAATCTATTCTGCTTCAAGAAAATCTGAACTTAAAGAATGAAATTGCCAAGCTAAAATCAATAGTTAAAAAATTTACTTAAGTTCTAATAAACTTAATATGATTCTTGAAAATCAAAAGGTTTATGATAAGGCTGGTCTTGGTTACAACCCCTTAAAGAAATAAAAATTTCTAA